>NC_056747.1:1347151739-1347264239 GCF_019279795.1 Protopterus annectens
ATGACAAGTTTCAAAGCCCCCCTCGAACACAGATACCATGGACTCCTATATAGACGTGTACACAAATGACCTGTATAACCACTTAAGCAGTTGTATAGGACTGACTGTACCTGACCAGATTAAAATTAGGTCTTGTCAAAAAAAAACACCCTGGTGGACTCCTAGTATAAATGGGCTATACAACAAGAGAAATAAACTAATGTCTGAGAACAACAGAGAACTGGCTCAGCAGAGGAAAAATCCCTGTCTAGCTTAATGTCATAGGAAAAATAAACTTTAAAAATGATCAATACATGGTAGGTTCAGGTTAAGGCACTTTAATCTTGCAGCAAGGAGACAAAAACATGCTAATACAGAGTTTGTCTAACTAAAATCAGGAAGTAAGTTCATCTTTATACACTTTCTAACAAGACATTGCCTACCAAGCTGACTAACAGATCACAAGTTTTAACATCATCATTACATAGCAGCTGTTTGTCCATGATTTTCTGCTTGCACTATCAATTTTATGAAAAACTTCCTAAGAAAAACAACGTGGCCTTGGTGACCACCAGTTAGATACAGCTTCCCACTGTGTTATGTTACCATTCAAGGTACTATAGCTAATTCGAGCACAAAACAAGTACAGATTCTTCAAGCAGTCTTTGTTTGATGTATCTCTTCTTTTCCGCAGCTGTGCATGTTCTCATAACACGAACAGAGCTGATTGTTCATATTCAGTCATATTATAGAAAACAGTATTGTTCTATTCATTTATTTCCTGACCTAGCAGATAATCACCTGCTTCTCAAGTACATTTCCAAAAGGCATAAACATGAATTTTGCTGTGCTAGCAAATACTAGGTCAGGGTGCATCTTGCAGTTTCAGAAAGCATACTGTGGTTTGAAAAATTATCTTATAATTTCATGCAGAATTAAGCTTGTACATAAAATAGAATGAAAATGTGTTAACCCTTTTAGCTTCTAATAAGTATTAGACATATATAAAAATTAATATTTTTCTGACACTTAAATAAATTACAGATCTTGTCACCTCCTCCAAAGCTAATTATAAAGCAAAAATAGCCTCTCTAGCTAAGGATAATCACAAGGCATTCTTTAACTATGTCTGAAATCTAAAAGGGAATATCCAGGTATGTGCTGAACTGGTTGTAGATGGCATCCCCCATAGCCAGTCTGCTATCTGACAGAGTTGGAGCAAACTTTACCCATCTGTCCCCTCCACTCATCCTCAAAGTATACCTATCACCATTCCTTAGCCTATTATCTCAAGAGAGCAGATCATCTCGGTGCTCTCCAAGGACAAAGACATGACATCAATGGGATCAGACAACATCCCAGGTTACCTTTTAAACAGCTTAAAACATGACCTAACAGACCCACTTGGATATCTGTTTAACCACAGCCTGAGAACTGGCAAGGTTCCAGCTTAATGTAGGACAGCAACAGTAATCCCTCTGCACAAAGGGGAACCATCAACTGACCCTGGGAATTATAGGCCTCATCTGCAAAGTCATGGAAAGAATCATTATGGACCTTATTAATAAGAACATAGGTAATCTCTAAACTCTGGACTCAACCCAGTTCGAATTCATTAAAGGTATATCATGCCTGTTAAACATGACTGACTTCTTCTAGAAAGTCACCAAGGCCCTGGATGAGAGAAAGACAGTGCATTCCACCTATCTTGACATAGCGAAGGGATTTGACACAATCTCCTACTCAGCTATTATATAGAAACTCGAAAAAACAACACACGAAAAGCAAAAAGTAAAACAAAACCACAATGGCCACAATCCAAAAGTTCACATTTTAATAAAATTTAGCGCCTCAGCAAAGAAGCCTTCCAAGAGTAAAATACATCAGTTACAAAGCAGCTTAAATAGCTATAACAATATCAATTAAACAGTTAACAAAACAATTAGTCATTAAATTACTGCCACTAAGTTACATACCTCCAATTACATTCCTTGTTGAGCCTTAAGGACTCTAAAGTGCTATATTTCAAAATAAAGTTTATTTTTTTAAAAGTTTATCCTTTAAGCTAACACATTCCCTTAAGCCTACCTCAGCTTTTTCCAGAGCAGAGCCTTGCAAATCTTCAGGATTAGAATTATGCAGAGATAAAAAATGTCCCCCCAAAGGACTACCCAATTTTTTTGTTTTTTATATCTCTAACATGCTCTTGTAGGCATACCTTTACTCTTCTTGATGTCTCCCCAATATAATATAAATTGCAGGTACACCTAAGAGCATATATAACTCCTTCTGTATTACAAGTGTAAGCACTGTTGGCCACAAACCTCACATTATTAATAGATGAAAATGTAGGGACCGGCATCTTACAACTAGAGCATTTACTACAAGGTATAGTGCCTTTACTTATTAAGGTATCCCTACTAATACTGACATCTGGTGGAACAAAAAAAACATGTACCCCCATGTCAGCCAAATTTCTGGCTCTTTTGTAAGACACATTCACATAACTGGACAAAACTTGTCTACAGTCTTTGTGCCTTAATAACATAGGCCAGAATTCTCGGACTTTACTGCCCACCTCGCCCGTTATTACATTAAATGTAGTAACAAAATAAATTCCTTTTTCTTCTGTATGTTTTGTACTTCAGTAATGCTCATCTTATTTCTCTTCTTACAAACCACCCCCAAAGTCCTATTATTTCCTCTTTGACAAATAACATTACTATCTACAAATCTCTTATTCATGATTTAAAATTTTGCCTCACTCACCATATTCATATCATATCCTCTCTCAATAAACATTGTTTCTGTCTCCAGAATTTCTTTATTAAAAATATTATCACTACTACACAGTTTAACTATCCTCAGAAATTCATTATATGACAATACTGCAATTAAATGGCGTGGGTGACAATTACTCCCAAAAAGAAATACGTTTCTCTGGTCTAATTTTCTATGTATTCTAGTATCCAACCCATTAAGATGGATATCCAGAAAATTAACTTGAGTGCCCATCTGAATACCATCAAACTGAAGTCCCATATTATTCACCTGTAAGTCATTAACAAAGAGGGAAGCCCTAGATTGATCTCCCTGATATAAAAAAACCAAATCATTTATAAATCTGAAATAAATTATTACCTCAGACTTATAAAACTCATGTGAATATATATGGCCCTCCTCAAACATAGCCATAACTAAGTTTACATACATAGTGGTGAAAGCCACCCCCATAGCAGTACCTTGCAGTTGATGATAAACATCCCATTAAACACAAAAAAGTTATTTTTCAGGGAAAACAAAAGCAAATCCATAAGAAAAATGAAATCTGGGATAGTCACCTAAAAACGGAACAAGGGTGATACTCCTACACTATGCTTAATGTTAGTGTAAAGACTTTTAATGTCAAGACTAAGCCAGTACATATTATTATTCTAAGTCAAATTTCTGATTTTTTCCAAGAAATCCTGGCTCTAATATAGGAAGGGATACCCATTACATATGTTTTTAAATATTCATGTAATAAAATACCAACATTTTTCAAAAAGTATTTCTCCGCTAAGACAATAGGTCTACCACTTAAATTTTTAAAACCCTTGTGTATTTTGGGTAGACAATAGAACACTGCAATCCTGCTGTATTCAACATTAAACTTCTTTTAAAGATCATAAGCGGAGAAATAACCTAACCAATGCCCCTTTTCAAGAAGACATCGATATTCCTTAACAGATTCATAATATTTCAAAATATCACACTTCTCATATATTTCTTTATTATTCAAGTGAGCATAACACATGCTCACAACATGTGTTTTGCTCACACAAGTTATGTGAATGTGTCTTATAAAAGAGCCAGAAATTTGGCTGACATGGTGGTGCATATTTTTTTTGTTCCACCAGATGTCAGTATTAGTAGGGATAGTTTAATAAAGGCACTATACCTTGTAATAAATGCTGTAGTTGTAAGAAGTCAGTCCCTACTTTTTCATCCATTAATAAGCAGTTATATATGCTCTTAGGTGTACCTGCAATTTATATCATATTGGGGAGACATCAAGAAGTTTAAAAGTACGTCTATAAGAGCATGTTAAAGATATAAAAAAAATTTTGGATAGTCCTTTGGGGTGACATTTTTTAACTCTGCATAATTTTAATCCTGAAGATTTGCAAGGCTCTGTTCTGGAAAAAGTTGAGGTAGGCTTAAGGGAATGTGTTAGCTTAAAGGATAAACTTTTTAAAAAATAAACTCTTTTTATTTTGAAATATAGCACTTTGGAGCCCTTAGGGCTCAACAAGGAATGTAATTGGAGGTATGTAATTTAGTGGCAGTAATTTAATGATTGTTTAATTGTTTTTTTAACTGTTTAATAGATATTGTTATAGCTATTTAAGCTGCTTAGTAACTGGTGTATTTTATTCTTGGAAGGCTTCTTTGCCAAGGCGCTAAGTTTTATTAAATTGTGAACTTTTGGATTGTGGCCGTAGTGGTTTTGTATTATAAAGAAACTCCCCCAATTGGGAATTAACCCCTACATTACCAGATAGGTAGCCATATGGCTCACTGACAGGACACATACTGTCAAAGTAGGTGCTTTCACCACTAGTAAAAGACCAGTGAAGTGCCACATGGTTCTGTGTTGGGCCTCTTACTGGTCTAAATTTATTTCTCAGAATTCCAGACAAACTTGGATAGCCTGTGGATGACCAAGATCACTGACAATTGCAAATTGAGAGCAATCAATAAGTCCCCTAGTGATGTTAGTATACAGCAGACAGGGTTAACACAGGCAAATAATTGGTGCTAAAGCCACAGATTTAAGCTAAATGCAAAAAATGCATTATTATTCATTTTGGGAAAGCTGACATCCCTGCTAATTACATTATAGACAGCACCCCCCAAGTGTAGACCCAGTGGACATGATCTGGCTACTCAGGTTGATAACAATCTGAACTTTGACCACCACTTATCCACAATAGTAAGGAAATCCTTCTATGTGGCATATCTTATAAGTAAAGGCATCACATCTAGATCTAATGATGTTATAATTCCATTATACTCTGCCTTAATCAGACCAATAACTGAGCACAATGCTCCCTTTTGCATGTACCACACCAGACACCTACACCAATTGGACAGACCACAGAGGTTTCTCACCAAGAAATTACAGGGTACACAAAAAAAGTCTTATGCAGAAAGCCTGAAAGCCCTGTCACTGTATTCTATCTCCTACAGGTTGCTAAGAGGTGACCTGTGCTGGCTTATAGGGCAATCTCTGGCCTGGACCTGATGGAAATATTACACATTCATAAATCAAACTGCATGAGGGTCACTCTCTCCAGGGATCTTAACCTAATCTCTGACATGAACAGGTCATACTGGAGAGACAGATACAGCTCCCAGAGACTGCTATGTCTCTGGAACAAGCTTCCAATTCATATGAAACAGAACCCCTCCCTGACCCTTTTCAAAAACAACCTAGATCAGTTTATGGGTGACCATGAATTCATTCCTAGGGTGGTACCCATGTCCATCCTGGATAGTGTAAGTTGGTATTAACTACAATAGATGCTTACCTCTGCAAAATTCACTTACTAAACCATCAACAACTTGGGCAACTCTGGATAAATATAGCTAGGCTTGTAAGGGCTCTACTTCTGCAAACTTCACTCACCTAAGCACCAATTTCTGGAGCAGCTCAGGATAAATGTGACTAGGCTTGTAAGGGATCTTAGGGCCATTAGCATAGTAACCTTCTATGGACCTATGAAAAGAGAGGCTTGCTAAGAATCATTATGACATTAGAAAGGTCTGGTATTAGAACATTAATAGTGGTCAGCAGCTATAACAGAAGAGTGGCAGAAAGCTGTTAAATACCTCAATCAGACTTTTTGTTAAGTCCAGATGAAGTGTTTAATAGCATTCCACCACTCTTCTGTGCAAGTAAAGCTCCATGCACTACACAAAAAATTAAGATCAGGTCTCTACAGATAAGACCCAGATAGTTATGTGTTCTCAACTTGGATGTCAAAATTCATTACTCAAGCTTCACTCAAGGTGAACTTTTTGGCATCGATGTCTTGAACACGTAACAACTTGGTTATGTCTGGAAACCTGATTGTAATGCAGCGTATGTGTACAAAAACCACTAATCAGTGATAAATCACACAGATAAACCAGCAAAAGTAGAACAAATCCCAAAAGTATCCGTGCTGGAAGAATGCAAGTCCAGGCAGCTCACAAAAGTCTCTCCAAGCTTCTTCTCCCCCTTGGGGAGGGCTGCGGAGTATCAAACAGCCCCCCTCTCTTATCCAGTAAGTCTGACTGAGTATGGTTAATAAGATTATTATCTGCGAACAAAGACCACTGAGAGGCAAATGACTGAACTCCACACTTTTAATATGAAAAAAATAAAAATATGTAAAACAAACAATACACGTGAAGCGCTTTTCGTCCGGTTTAGTAGCCAGACATCACCAGACAAACCTCAAATAAAATTTATGCTTTATATAGTGAACGACACACCCTCTCTTCTGTTTAATTACCAGTTAATTACTTAATTGATCAACTCAAAGGTCACACCAAACCAGCGTTTTCCTTTTTGCTTCTTTTTCTTCATACAGAAACATCCTAACAATTCTTGCATAAACAACTACATATAATTAAAACCTTTATATCCAACAATAAACACGTCTGCAGTATGAATTACATTCTAAAAATGATGTTTGTTAAAAAATTGTTATATAAAAAATTATCTACACAAGTGTATGTATACATCCTTCGTAATAAACATAAAATCTACTCGTGCCAATTTCTTTTATTACTAAATGTAGCTCAAAGGGGCTGTTTCATATAGACAAACTTCTTAGTTTTAAAATACAAGTGATAGATGTTACTTCATTTAGACATGGTGCTCTACTCGCATCTAAACGGAGCTGCTATAACAGATCATGTTTTTCCAACACTAACTGGTAGCACAATGCCTAGCTAAGGCGTGCTTCACTTTCCCTTTATTAATGTTGTATATGTGCTCAAACACCTTAGCTAGGCATTGTGCTAGGTATCCTGATTATATCTTTCTCTTTAGAATTATCGGACAAGTTGTACCTGACACTAGAGGAGGCCCCTACCAGTTAGTGTTGGAAAAACATGAACTGTTATAGCAGCTCCGTTTACATGCAAGTAGAGCACCATGTCTAAATGAAGTAACATCTATCACTTGTAGTTTAAAGCTAAGAAGTTTGTCTAGATGAGACAGCCCCTTTCAGCTACATTTAGTAATAAAAGAAATTGGCATGAGCAGATTTTATGTTTATTACGAAGGATACATACATACACTTGTGTAGATAATTTTTTATATAACAATTTTTTAACAAACATCATTTTTAGAATGTAATTCATACTGCAGACGTGTTTATTGTTAGATATAAAGGTTTTAATTATATGTAGTTGTTTATGCAAGAATTGTTAGGAGGTTTCTGTATGAAAAAAAAGAAGCAAAAAGAAAAACGTTGGTTTGGTGTGACCTTTGAGTTGATCAATTAAGTAATTAACTGGTAATTAAGCAGAAGGGAGAGTGTGTCATTCACTATATAAAGCATAAATTTTATCTGAGGTTTGTCTGGTGATGTCTGGCTACTAAACCGGACGAAAAGCGCTTCACGTGTATTGTTTGTTTTACATATTTTTATTCTTTTCATATTAAAAGTGTGGAGTTCAGTCATTTGCCTCTCAGTGGTCTTTGTTCGCAGTTGGTTTGTGGTTGTTCAGATTTTTAATAAGATCATTATACCATGGCTAATATTAATAACCGTATGCCTGACGATACTGACTGGCTGTAACTGTTTCACAGGTCCATAGGTAAATACTACGCAATCATTCTGCAGACAATTACAAGCTTAACCAAAAAACTATTCAAAGGCTATCTCTAACCTCAGGAAGGGTAAGACAAGATAGACAAGGGGGGAATTTGTGGCTGCACATCCAAGTATCTAAGTTTTTCTTGAAGATCCAACGATGCTATTATGCTTGAAATGTAGTGGATGTTTGTTCCAAGGGTGAAAGAGATGTTAGGATGTGAAACAATAATGTAGTGGATGTTTGTTCCAGGAGTGAAAAAGATGTTAGGATGTGAAACAATAATGAGAATGTGTCTTATTTATCTTATTCTTTAAGATAGTATTTGATGTAGCATTAGCAGCACAAAGGAATAGGAGGTCTAGGGTTGGATCTTTCATGCACAACAGGCTTAACATCAGTCTCCACGGAGGAGTCTGTAACAGACTATGCAGAGAAAAAACTGCCAGTCTCTTCTGATAACTTACAATTGTTGTGACTACTGATCTTTTTATTTATGAAACTTGGACGTCTCTCAAGTTGTGTGGTATGTTTAGATAAAGCCATACCAAAAGGTGTATTATATTCAATAGCAGGTCTGATAAAATGCAAGCAAATTGGAGTTAAGACTTCTTTAGATCTAGTGGAGATGCCATTGAAAATTAGTTGAGCCAGACAAAAGGATTTCTGGACTGGTGTGGAGACACGATGCTTAAATGATAAGGAATTATCAACAAGACCACCCAGATCCCTTACAACAGTGTCTCATTGGAGGGGTGCATCTCTTATACAGTAAGTGAAACTGTTTTGTTTACCTAAAAGAATTAGATTACATTTTTTATGTTTAATCTAAGACCATTGTCCTTATTGCATCAATTGTTAACATGGTCTAACCCATCAAAGATTGAATAATAACAGCCAATTTACAGTTGTCTGCAAACTTAGTTAAGCATAGCCTAGGAATGTTAGCCTGAAGCTCCAAGAAATAAATACCAAATAGGAGAGGGGTCCAGCACTGAACCCTGTGGTACACTACTGGTAATTGTTTGCTTTCAGAATTGGCACTTGTGTCTCTACCCAGATACGTTCTGTCAAACAACTAGTTAGCTATCCACAGCACAACCTAAGGAATTATATTCAGCTTTACAAGGTTGTCAATAATGCCTGCATAGAGAATAGTGTCAAAGGCCCTGGCCAGGTCTAGATATGCTCTCACTGGTTAATTTGTTTCTTGAGTGATATTTAACTGCACAGGCAATTTATAGGTCATTGTCTTTTCTGATAAGACTCAAGCCCTGTAAAAAAGCTACAAGCACTGTTGATAACTCCCTGCTGGGTGAGGAAAGTAAATCTACATTTTATTTTGTCTGTGAGTTGCTTAATCTAATAGAGATGCTTTCTGTTTTACCTGCTCCATTTTGTTTTCTGTTTTAAGAAATCTGCTTTGCCTGGTGTTTTTGTTCTATGTGGCAATATAGCTGTCAACCTCTGTGCACAGAAAAAATCATGACAAAGCTCCAAAAATAGGGACAAATTTTAGATGTTGCTCTTACAAACTTAGTTGATAGAATGCAAGGTCTTGTGTTATCATGCATTTTCTGAAGGATATGCAGTCTGAAACTCAAATGCCTGTCATTATATAATGTTTTCAGTCCTCACTTATTCACCACAAAAATCCAGAAAATCACACATTTTATGAAGAACAGACCAAAAATATGAGGCAGAAATCCTGGACATTCTGAAAAATCTGCACAGTTGAGAGGTATATGTGGCAGATAGACACTTAAATTATCTAGGCCGGATATTTCATGTTTTTTTCATTGGTTAATTTGTTTCTTGGGTGATACTTAAATACTGAGAATTTCTGAATATTTGTCTCTAGACCTACAAAAACAACAAACACTGTAGGAGACTCCCTGCTAGTCATTTTCCCATCCACCCCCCCATTTGTTTTTTAAAAGTGGTCATTTTAAGCTGCCCACCCTTACTGTAAATTGAGCTTTATAAGCTCCTCCCTTTCTACACTGCTGTTAATAAGCTCCTCCCTTTCTGCACTGCTGTTAATAAGCTCCTCCCTTTCTACACTGCTGTTAATAAGCTCCTCCCTTTCTGCACTGCTGTTTATATCTTGAATGATTTATTTGCCTTTCCTTGTGCTTATTTTGAAAGAAATGTATTTTGCCTCCCATTATCTGTTCTACTGAGTTACTTGCTCTGAATTCATTATCTAGCTAGCTGCTGGATGAAGTGATGCATTTTTAAACTCTACTAAGCACTTTTCTGTGTTTTTACATCAAAAAGATGGTGGACTTTCCATCTAGTGGCAGTGGGTGGTACCCTGGTCTTTATAGGTTGGGAAAACACACTACAGATTCCTGCATGTAATTGTTTTATTGTCTGGAGGGCTTATTAATCAGCTTACCTTGTTTTTTGTGTCTTTATAAATTTTGTACAATCGAGTGCCTCTTGGCTCATTTATACAAAGTGAACATACCTCTCAATTGTCCAGATTTTCACAGAATGTCCAGATTTTTAGTTTCAGACTTCATGTTCTTCAGAAAATGCATGATAACACAATACCTTTTATTCTAGTGCTTTTTAAGTTTATGAGGGCAATATTTAAAATCTGTACCTATTTTGTCCCCGCATTACTTTTGGCTTTGTACAGATTCTTTTGTGCTAAGAGGTTGAGAGGTATGGAAGTGATGTGCTGTTACTGAATAATCACAATTTTATAAGCTGGTAAAGGTACACTACTGTATCTATATCTTTAAGTTTGTTTGTGGTAGCATTTCACTCCAGACACACTTTTACTATGCTTTTACATTAGGACGACTGGGAATATTCATCTAGTGGCAGTAGGTGTTTACTTGGTCTATTTGAGTTGGGAAGCACATGAAAGGGCTCTATGTGTAGTTGTTTTATTGGTCAGAGGGCTCAGTAGTCAGTTTTCTGTATTTCCCAGTGATGGTATAAAATCATCACATTTGATCAGAGCTGTACCAGTGCCCCGTACAGATACAAATATCTGGAAACATTGCTTATTATTATACTGTGAATATTTACTGTGCTAGTTACCTTATTATATCACCCGGGACTATTGCAGCTCAGACAATATCTAATTTGCTGCTGGCCAGCATCACTAGTTGGATTAGCTGCAGATTACATCAAATAAGCACTCTACCCTCATCCAGCTACAAACACCCTCCAGTCATAGCCATAGAAGCAGCCATTAGGGCCTGAAACTATGGATGGGCACTTTCCTGCTATCTCTGTATCCAGCTGGCAGGCATGGGTATCCTAAGGCAATGTACCAAGTGCCTTATGTACACGGACAACTACTTAATTCTGAAACCGACAAATATAGTATGTGAGTGATGTAGCTACACATTGACACTGCAGTATGTGAGCGATGTAGCTACACACTGACACTGTAGTATATGAGTGATGTAGCTACACATTGACACTGCAGTATGTGAGAGATGTAGCTACACATTAACACTGCAGTATGTGATAGATGTAGCTACGCATTGACACTGCAATATGTGAGCGATGTAGCCACACAGTGACACTGCAGTATTTGAGAGATGTAGCTACACATTGACACTGCAGTATGTGAGAGATGTAGCTATGCATTGACACTGCAGTATGTGAGTGATGTAGCTACACACTGACACTGCAGTATGTGAAAGATGTAGCTACACATTGACACTGCAGTATGTGAGAGATATAGCTACACATTGACACTGCAGTATGTTAGTGATATAGCTACACATTGACACTGTAGTATGTGAGCAATGTAACTACACATTGACACTGCAGTATGTGAGTGATGTAACTGCACATGCAGTATGTGAGCGATGTAGCTACACATTGACACTGCAGTATGTGAGCAATGTAACTGCACACTGACACTGCAGTATTTGAGTGATGTATCTACACATTGACACTGAAGTATGTGAGTGATGTAACTATACACTGACACTGCAGTATGTGAGCGATGTAACTACACATTGATACTGTGGTATATGAGTGATGTAACTAAACATTGACACTGCAGTATGTGAGTGATGTAACTACACATTGACACTGCAGTATGTGAGAGATGTAGCTACGCATTGACACTGCAGTATGTGAATGATGTAACTACACACTGACACTGCAGTATGTGAGAGATGTAGCTACACATTGACACTGCAGTATGTGAGCAATGGAGCTACACATTGACACTGTAGTATGCGAGCGATATAGCTAGACATTGACACTGCAGTATGTGAGCAATGTAGCTAGACATTGACACTGCAGTATGTGAGCGATGTAGCTAGACATTGACACTGCAGTATGTGAGCGATGTAACTACGCATTGACACTGCAGTATGTGAGCGATGTAACTACACATTGACACTGCAATATGTGATTGATGTAGCTATACATTGACACTGCAGTATGTGAGCTATGTAACTACACATTGACACTGCAGTATGTGAGAGATGTAGCTACATATTGACACTGCAGTATGTGAGAGATGTAGCTACGCATTGACACTGCAGTATATGAGCACTGTAGGTACGCATTGACACTGCAGTATGTGAGCGATGTAGCTACACATTGACACTGTAGTATGTGAGTGATGTAACTACACATTGATACTGCAATATGTGAGCAATGTAGCTACACACTGACACTGCAGTATGTGTGCAATGTAGCTACACACTGACACTGCAGTATTCGAGTGATTTTACTGCACATTGACACTGCAGTATGTGAGTGATGTAGCTTACACATTGACACTACTGTATGTGAGTGATGTAGCTACACCTTGACACTGCAGTATGTGAGCGATGTAGCTACACACTGACACTGCAGTATATGAGCGATGTAGCTACACATTGATGCTGGAGGCTAGACTCTCATATACAGACACAAAAAAGCAACAGCCTGGTTGTTAGTGACTCATACACATCACACAATGCACGTGGAAAGGACCACGCACATGGACCCCATATTTACCTCTCAACTTCTTAGAGAAAGAAATGTGGAAAAAAGCAATAAATAAAAGTGGGACAAAGGCCCAAAAATAGGGACAATTTTAAATATTGCTTTTACAATCTTAGAAAGTTGATAGAATGACAGGTTTTGCATTAGCATGAATTTTCTGAAGGGTATGAAGTATGAAAGTCAAATGTCTGTCATTACGTTCTAACTTCAGTCTTTAATCATTTGCCACTAATTTGCCAGAAAACCACAATTTTATGAAAGACTGACCAAAAATATGAGGCAAAAATCTGGATGTTCTTCTAAAATCTGTACAGTTGAGAGGTATGCCCACATATGCGGAGGTTTTGACATGTAACTTACCCAAACCTGAAAAGCCTCTCAAGCACAGTCCTCCGAAACTCTGCATGTACACAAACAAGACAATGCCCATCATGACACATAAAGTCGCATCTCATTGCACCTCAGTTGCCAAGACCATAAAGTGAAACACTCCACAATCCAGTATTCTGGTCATAGGAAACTCCATTGTGAGGCACACTGATGTCCTTCTTACCAGGCTGGATAAGGGAAGAGTTAAAGTTAGCTGCCTGTCAGGGACTAGGATTTGCCAGATCATGCAAGCATTCAGGTCACTTATTCCTAACTACCAGTATGACTCAGTCATAGCCCATGTGGGTGTGAATAACCTGAGATATATCTCCTTGGGCTAGATGAACAGAGACATGATTGAGCTTTCAGAATATGTGTCACTGACAGGTATGAGTCTAGCACTGAGCAGCATTCTACCATCTCCGAGGATGATGCCAGAATACCAGCAGAAAATTTTCAGCTTTTACAATTGGCTTAGTTGCTGGTGTCATTCCAAAGGGGTCCAATACTTGTCATCCTGGAAGGACATGCTTGACAGGCCATGCTGTTTTGCAGGGATAGACTTCTCCTGTCACCTTTAGGCATTAAAGGTTATCTACCCCCATAGTGCCCTTTTTTAGGCATTGCCAAACAGACAAACTTTCTAACATAACAAAGCTACTCAGGACAAGGTAAAGGTGTTACTGCTCAATGCTAGGAGCCTCAACAAGAAACTGCACTCCCTGGAAGCTCTCCTGACCCTGGAGAATGCTGATGTCTGTGCAGTTATTGAAACATGGTTCAAAGCCACAGAAGTGACTCCAGCAATGCATGGCTATAATGCCTTTCATACATTCCAACCTCACTGATCATGAAAGAGCAAAAGGTAGAGGTGTATCTATCTACATAAAGGATAAGCTCACCTCAAGGTTATTCAAACAATATTACATGCTTGAGCTACTCCATGTCCAACTAACCATGGGAAAAATCCATTACCATATTCTTGATAGCTACAAGTCCTCCACCAACATGAACCAGGAAAGTCATACATCATACATAAAGTTACTTGAATCACTCACCATCCAGTCCAATACCATATTCATGGGTGATTACCACTATCCCTCAATTAATTGTGAGGCATACACAACCACTAACATGCAGGCAGAAATATTTCTTGACTTTGTAAATTCAAATGCCCTGTAGCAGCTAGTCTGTACTCCAACTAGGAAAACAAATATCCTAGAACTAGTACTCACAAATCTGGGAGAGTGCACCCCCCCCCCGTGTGTTATGTCCTCACTGGTAAGATCACATCACAAAATGGTGTCCCTTGAAATAAAGGCAAAACTAGTCCCCCCACCTAACCCCAAAAACTTTAAGAACTTTTGTAAGGTAAATTACCTCCTATTAAGGGGATAACTAGTTTACAATGTCTCCCAACTCCAGAAAACACAGACACCTATGCTGAGGAGTACACAAAAGCCCTGTATGACCATATAAACAACTGTGTGCAAATGGCAGTACCAGACCAAAAGAAACCCAGGTTAAACCACAAAAACTAGCCATCCTAGTGGACCCCTGATATTAATAGGTTGCACAACAATAGAAAGAAAAATATCCTATTGAGAAGTAAGTGGGAATGTACACAACAGAGCAAAAGGCCCTTCATTAGTCTAAACAAGCAAGCAAGGGAACTAGTCAATTTTCTCAAAGCAGACTTTGAGTTAAAAATAGACTCCAAAGCTAAGGATAACCATAACGCATTTTTCAGTTACGTCAGCAATCTTAAGGGCAACACCCATCAATGTGAGGAATTAGGTGTAGATGGTGTCACCTGTACTCAGCCAGAGGATATAGAAGATCTGCTGGCTGACACATTCTGCTCAAATTTCACCTCCCCATCACCCCCAGTTCTCTCCCAAAAAATTCCCTCCACCACTCAACTGCAAATTATCACCATAGAAGAGGTTACCACTGCACTCTCTAAAGCTAAAAACATGACTTCACCGGAGCCCAATAATATACCAGGTTGCCTCTTAAACAGCTTAAATTAGGACTTAATTAGGCCCATTAAGATCTCTATTTAACCATAGCCTCAGGACTAGTTTTGTCTCAGTAGAGTGGAGGACGGCAACAGTCAACCCACTACATAAAGGGGGACCATCTACTTACCTGGTAATATGTAAGGCCTTAATATGTAAGGTCATGTAAAGAATGATCATGTACCTAATAAATAAAGACATAGGAAACCTCTAAACACTGGACTCGACACAAATTGACTTTGTCAAGGGTACACCATGCCTACTGAATCTAGTGGATTTGTTTGAGAAAGTCACTATGGCCATGGATAAAGGTAAAACAGTTCATACTGCCTACCTTGACCTAGCCAAGGCATCTAACAAAATTTACCACTTGGTTATTATAAATAAACTCACACAACTGGGCATAAAACCTTATGTCACCAAATGGCTCACGGACAAGACACATATGGTTGAAGTGGGTAAATCCAGATTCAGCAAAAGGCCAGTTATTAGTGATGTGTCACAGGGCTCAGTGTTGGAATCACTTCTGTTCTGAATATACTTGTCTGAAGTCAAGGCTGATATGAAAGGCCTGTGCATGACAAAGGTTGCTGATGAATGCAAGCTGGGGTCAATCACTTAATTCCTCAATGATGTAGATATCCTTCAGGAGGGTGTAGATCAGACAAATCATGGGTCTATATTATATTGTCAACAGCTGAAAATGTCGACTCTGAATTGTTTGACACCAAAATGTTGAACTACAAAAATAGCGAACAGCCAAAACACCGATTTCTTTCCGACAGAAATAAATCGGTTGGTCAAACACCAACGGCATACATAAACAGATATATTTAAGTGGAGGGCTTTGCCCCCCACACCCCCCAATGTGGGGGTCTGAGGTCCCCACACCCCCCCCAACTAAATATTTTAACTCGTAGACCGCACTACACTCAGGGAAAGGGCAGGTGTCAGATAACGGCCATCCGATTTATTTCCGTTGGAAAGAAATCAGTGTTTTGGACATTAACTGTTTTTGTAGTTTGACATTTTGGTGTTGAACAATTCAGAGTCGACATTTTCAGCTGTCAACAATATGATATAGACCCCAAATCATTGGTGCCAGAACCATGGCCTAAAACTAAATGCAAAAAAATGCACTATCATACCCTTTGGGAAGTGAAATACCCCTGCAAATTGCAACATTATTTGCATAGCCCTAAGACTAGACTCAGTGGTGAGAGATCTAGGTACACAGATAGATAGTAGCCTAAACTTTGACTGCTATATGTCCACAGTGGTGAGGTAGTCCTTCTATGTGGCACAACTTTTAAGTAAAGGTGTGGCATTCAGAGCTAAGGAAATTATAGTCCTGCTGTACTCAGCTCTCATTAGACCGACCGATACTTGAGTACAGTGTGCCATTTGGCATATACTTGACTAGGCACTTGCAGCTGGAGTGACCTCAGAGGTTCCTCATAAAGAAAATACAGGGTGTAAACAACATGAACTATGCAGAGAGAGGAAAAGTCCGATCACTTCGCTCTGTTTCTTCCGACTATTTAGGGAGACCTTTGCCTGACCTACAAGACATTCAAAAATCTAGTCCTGATGCAGCTGGTACACATCCACAATCCAAACAGCACAAGGTCACCTGATCTAGGATCCACAATCCAAACAGCACAAGGGTCACCTGATCTAGGATCCACAATCCAAACAGCACAAGGGTCACCTGATCTAGGATCCACAATCCAAACAGCACAAGGGTCACCTGATCTAGGATCCACAATCCAAACAGCACAAGGGTCACCTGATCTAGGATCCACAATCCAAACAGCACAAGGGTCACCTGATCTAGGATCCACAATCCAAACAGCACAAGGTCACCTGATCTAGGATCCACAATCCAAACAGCACAAGGTCACCTGATCTAGGATCCACAATCCAAACAGCACAAGGGTCACCTGATCTAGGATCCACAATCCAAACAGCACAAGGTCACCTGATCTAGGATCCACAATCCAAACAGCACAAGGGTCACCTTATCTAGGATCCATAATCCAAACAGCACAAGGGTCACCTGATCTAGGGCTCTAAACTTAGTCAACGACTCAAACAAAACAAAACAAGCTATAGAGAGAGATATGTGTCTCAGAGATTACCTGTTCTTTGGAACAGACTGCCTATTCACATTAAGCAGAGCCCTTCCCTGACTGTCTTTAAATGCAGCTTGGATCAATGGATGGGAAATTGCAAATTCACACCTGGGGAAGTGTGTATGTCCCTTATGGACAGTGGCAATCTGTAAGGCACTCAGTGCAGAGGCACAAATCCATGCCATCCTCTTGCTCCTAGGGGCTATATATTGGATAAAATCTGGTTATATTGGCTAGGCTTGTAAAGGCCCTTAAGCCAGTATCCTCATAGTGTCTGTGAACCTATGAATCTATGTACTGCGTAATCGGTACGCACTGCTTTGGTTACTTTTTCAAAAAAATAATGAGATTAAAAGGCAGGACATTCCTTTGACAAAGTCAAATTGATGAGCATCCAGGGCTGAGATAATGCGCTCCACAGCTTTACATATGAAGCTAGTGAGGCTAATAGGTTTATAGTTACCAGGGTCTGTGGCTGGGTCACCCTTGTATAATGGCATTACAATGGCTATTTTCCATGCTTCAGGAGTGTAATCAGTGGAGAGGCTTAAATTATAGAAGTTATGTAGGGGGTCAGAAAGGCCATATTTGGCACTGACAATCAAGCAGCCAGGTATGTCGTCAGGGCCCATGGATGAAGTATTCTTAGTTTATGAAAGGGCTGAGAGAAGTTGCTTCATATTAACTAAAGGGGATGACTGGAAATGTATAACTTGCGGTATAACTTTATCTGCGGCCAGACTTGTTGTATTATCATGGACTAGCTCCAAACATTGTTGGGTATTAGTTCTTAACTTCCTGGCATGTCTATAATTTGTAGTTATTATTTGTTTTTTTGTGACTATAGTAATGTCATACCCAGCCCTGATCTTCTTAATGGTTCCCTTAAGCTGTTACAGTAAGTAAAATGAGACATCTTATAAGCATTAAGCATTTTCATTCTCTTGTTATACAATGTATTTATACAGGTATTCCAACACAGGGGTGTGCTTTAAAGGTCCCATTATATTTGTTGCAGATGGGACTGCTTTATCAAAGAAGTTAGAGGCACAGGTAGCAGCTTTAGCAATAGGATCCTTCAAATGAGGAATGCAGCAGAATTTATTTAAGTCATCAGGTAACTGAAAAAGGGTTGCTTTTGACAAGTCCCTAAACACAGAGGCATTTACAGGGGAAGTACCACCAGTTTTAAAGGAAAAGGAGACAAATTATGATCTGATTTAACAAGGAGTGATGATACATATAATGCATTCAAAGTGGCCATATTTGTGAGGACCAGATTAAGGATATTCATGCCTCTAGTGAAATGGTTTAGCTATCTCCTCGAAACGGAGTTGGCATTTATGATGTCAAGGAAGCACTGTGCATGCGAAGTATTTGCAGTGTTAAGTTGGACAGTTTATAGAAGGATAGTTGAAATTTCTAAGTAGAAATGTCTTTTGTTTAGTGGGAATTTCAGCTTAATTTGTTACTTAACCATGAGTAAATGATCTCATCAGTAACATTAAAAACAGGGACAACCATGTTAAAATAAAGTCAATTGCTTTTTTTCATTAAGTGTCTGAATTCACTTCACAAACAGATGCTGCCAAATACAACAAAATGTAACTGCTGCTGTGTGAATACATTACGTTTTTTCAATATACAGTTGCTGTAATATACATCTTTCTCCCTCTCTCTAGCCCATTTATGGACATTGTGCTACATTGATCAACGTGCGCCTTTTACTGCTCATTGTTCTATAGCACTTTGGGTTTTATGAGCTCAAGTTGCCAGCCCAAGGCCCAACCCTCCTTAGAGGGTGCAACACACACACTCCTGCACACCTAGGACCAATTTAGAGTGTTCAATCCACCTATAGCATGTCTCTGGAATGTGGGAGGAAACAGGAGAACCCGGAGGAAACCCACGTGACCACAGGGAGGACATGCAGACTCCGCATAGAGGGCACCCCAGCTGAGAATTGAACTTCTTGCTGTGAAGCGACAATGCTAACTGCTACACCACTGTGCCACCCAATGCAATATATATACAGTACTCAAATATGGACGCCCCATTATAGCTGCAGCCTCAAAGAAAAATGCTAGCCCCTTACAAACCATTCTCTATTAAACTTTGCCTATTCATTACTAACTCCCCAAATAATGAACACCACTACTTAACTCTCACCAAAGCTAAATGTCTCCCAGTACATTTGCGAGCCAACCTCCTGCTAGGATCACTAAATCACAAATCCCTTTCTCCTAAGATATTAGCCACTCTCACTCAAACTTTTCACCAAAATCCCCATATATAATATCAGGAGTATCTCTCAATCTCATCCCACCCTACTAACTCCAAAAACTAAACTTTATTGCACTGACTGTGCATTCTCCATCCTAGCAGCTAAACTATGGGACTCCATTCCTCTCTAAAAAATATTCAGACTTCAGATAACAGCTCAAGGAACACTCCACCCAAACAAGGTAGAGCTGCACTCACTCAGGTCATGTTGCATGAATCCTGCAGCTCTCTTACACGCCCCTTTATTCCTGTTTCAGCATTCCTTGTCTCATTTCATCTTGTCATCTCCTTTACTTACTGCCTCTTATTCATCCTACTCTCCTCATCTCTTTGCATCACTCCCTTTCACTTCTCCCTCTGCATGCCTCTCTCACCATTTCTCTGTCGTATCCCCGTGGTATCCTTTCTTGCAGCTATTCTCACTCGGCTCTTCTAACGTCTTCATACCTCATAATGTTATGCTGCTTTCCCTGTGACATAAGCCATCTCAGTCATTATGGCTGCATCTTACCCATAAAGCTCTGCTGAGCATAACTCCATTTTACATCCATGTTTTGATATTGTAAACTGCTTCTATAACTAAATGTTTTAGCATATTCTTACATCTGTAAATATGGCTATATATGTATATATACATGTATATGTATATGTATATGTATGTTTTTAGAATGTCAGGTTACCTGTAAATATGTTTTATCCATTTCTTACATGATCCTATTCACTTGGGCTGTGCCTGCAAATGGTCCGCTGAGATCATTGCACTACCCCAGTAAACAAATATAAATAAATACAATAAATATGTTGAATAACATCTACAAGGTCATCCTCCATGCTGTGTGACAAGAATGTAAATGACAGTGAGTATAAGAAATCCTACCTTTCGCATTCTGTAAGACTATCTAATTTGCCTGATGCCAAACTGCTCCCTGAACATAAACTGCCTTTTACAGCTGAAGGCCTGTGAAAACATATTGGTCCTTAGTCTGTTTGCTTTGTGCCAGATAACTTGAACTGCAAACACTAACTCTTCAACAGAAATCTGATGCCCAGACAACTCATTTCCAACACCTTGCATCAGTAATGGTGTAAAGTCAGCAGGCAAAGTCACCCCTCTCCAAAGTAAGTCAGGCTAATATATTAAACTACTTTCCATTGAGATACCATGAATTTATGTTTCTGTCATAACCTTTTCACACTCGCACAATGACCATCAGACTTGAGCACTGGATGCAATTTGCCAGCTGCCCATGTAATGGAAGCACATCTTTTTGTTTCGGCAGATTTGGTTTCACCTTGCTGCACATAAAGCATGAATAAACGTACTTCTGCTCATCGACAGTAAAACAGTTTGTTTCACAAGTAAATGAGATCATTAGTTTGGTAAAACTCTAAATGATCATTTTGCTTACATCTGTTGAATATCCGTGACCGGGGCTTGTTTAATGCGCTGTTGCTGTTAAGCTGATCATCTTTCTTCTTTCTTTTGTATGTTAACCGTGTTAGCATGTATGAAACAGAAGCTTGTATGAAAAAATATACTTGTTTTCCCACCTTTCAAAGCTAGTTTAGTCCAGTTTTCAGGTTAGTGCTGAATTCAGGGATGTGTTACAAGTTTACACAAAAACATACTCGGAGGCTCTAAATAAAAATCTGCAAAAGCAACAGAGACCTCCAAAGCAGACATCCAAGCAACCTCCAACCCCCAACCCAAACCATGAAACACATACTTCACATAATCAGTGTGCCATGCAATCACAGCCCTTAAGGCAAAATAACATACCCAACACACTAGTAATAGGTGACTCTATAGTTAGGCACACTGACGTCCCACTCACTACGCTGAACAAGGAGAAGGATACTTTTAGCTGCCTGTCTGAATTCAGGGATGTGTTACAAGTTTACACAAAAACATACTCGGAGGCTCTAAATAAAAATCTGCAAAAGCAACAGAGACCTCCAAAGCAGACATCCAAGCAACCTCCAACCCCCAACCCAAACCATGAAACACATACTTCACATAATCAGTGTGCCATGCAATCACAGCCCTTAAGGCAAAATAACATACCCAACACACTAGTAATAGGTGACTCTATAGTTAGGCACACTGACGTCCCACTCACTACGCTGAACAAGGAGAAGGATACTTTTAGCTGCCTGTCGGGTGCCAGGATCCACCACATAACACAAGCACTCAGGTCACTCCAGAATAAGTACAAATATGACTCTGTCATCCCACCCTACTAACTCCATGTTGGTGTGAATGACCTGAGCTGTACCTCCCTGGACTACATGAAAAGAGACATGGAGGAGCTCTCTGATCATGTAGCCCAGGCTGGTATGACCCTGACCCTGAGTAGCATCCTGCCCTCACCAAGAATGATACCACGGTATAGAGAAAAAAATGATCAATTTCAACAATTGGCTAAGCTTCTGGTGTCATTCAAAGGGGATCCAGTGTCTGTCAGCCTGGGCTGGCATGCTCAACAAGCCATGCACCTGTCACCCTTAGGCTTTTGAATACTGACCAAGGCTCTTGCCACCCCCATAGTGCCTTTTTAGGCAAGGCTCAAAAGACAAACCCACCACCGTAAATAACACAAGTAACAAAAAACTGAGGGTAATGCTATTCAATGCCAGAAGTCTAAACCTCAAAATGCATGCACTCGAGGCACTCCTCAGTATGGAGTAAATCGATATATGTGCAGTAACAGAAACCTGGTTTAAGGCTCCAGAGAGCACCCCAGCACTACCAGGCTACAACTCATACCATACATTTTGGCCACAAAACCCAGTCCAAAATACAAAACGCGGGGGAGTATCCATATTCATCAAGAATACCCACACCTCCAGGTTAGTGGCACAGCACAATGCTTCAGAGATCATCCACGTGCAACTAACAATGGGCAAAACTGCTATTCAAACTATATCTTGCTACAGATCACCCACTATGTCCCAGGACCCCCACTCCGCATTCCTGGAAACAATGGGAAACATAAAGGTCCTACCAAACACCCTGCTATTGGGTGATTTTAATTACCCAAACATTAACTGGGAGAACTACTCAAGTACGGACTCCCTGGCCCAACATTTCCTAGAATTTATAAACTCAAACACCCTGGATCAACTGGTTAACACCCACACCAGAGGTGACAACATATTGGACCTGGTCATCACCACATGCGTGACTGGTGTTCCACACTGGAGGTCAACCCCTCGCTGATTAGATCTGACCATAAACTAATCACTCTGGATATCCACATTCCGACACCACCCCTGGTCAAAGAAACCACCATGAAAAAATTTTCAAAAGCAAATTTCACGTTACTTAAGACCGAGGTGGGAAGTTTCAAAGCTCCCATGCTAAAGGATAATGCTGTCCAAGCTGCAAAATCCTTTACTAATGCACTCTATGGGCACCTACAAGAATGCCTGGATCGTGCTATCCCAAACAAAACCAAGACTCACTCCTCCAAGAAAAGGAAACCAGTCTGGTGGACTCTTGCCATAAACAAGCTATACAACAGAAGGAGGAAATTAGTACAGAAAAGAGTAAAATCCCCAGAAGGGAAGACATCCCTGATCAGTATCAGCAAGAAACTACGTTCCCTCATAAAATCATCCAAGGCTAGCTTCGAAAGAAAAATTGCCATGGACTCCAAAGATAACCACAAGGCATTCTTTAGCTATGTCAAGAATCTAAGTGGCAATTCTCAGATCTGCTCGGAGTTAGTGCAGAATGGCACAAAATACACTGAACCGACCAATATAGCCAACATCCTGGCAGACAGGTTCAGTGCAAACTTCACCCCCCTCTCACGCCCAAAAGGGCCCATATCTATACCAGAAGAATGTAGTGTCCCTAAAATCACAGACACTCAGGTTAAAACAGCCCTCTCCAAAGCCAAAAACACAGCATCAATGGGACCGGATGGTGTCCCAGGCTGCATTCTACATGAGCTCAAAGATGAACTAACACCTCACCTAAACACACTGTTTAAACTCAGCCTGTCCACAGGCTACATGCCCACAGAGTGGCGCACAACAATGGTTATTCCGCTCCACAAAGGTGCAGCCACAGTAGACTCCGGGAACTATCACCCTATAAGCCTGACTAGCTTGATCTGCAAAGCTATGGAGCTATTCATCATGGATCTCATTAACAGAGACATTGGAAACCTCTAAACACTGTACCCTACCCAGTTCGGCTTTGTTAAGGGAAGATCATGCCTCCTAAACCTGGTGGACTTCTTTGAGACAGTTACCAAGGCTATGAATGAGGGAAAAGTGGTCCACACAGCCTAATTAGACCTCACAAAGGCCTTCAACACCATTCCCCACTCAGGTATTATAGACAAGCTCACCGCCTGAACATAAACCCCTATATCATGAGATGGGTTGCCAAGTGGCTCATGGACAGAACCCACATGGTAAGAGTTGTGGGAGCTAGGTCTGAATCTAAACCGGTTACAAGTGGCATTCCCCAGGGCTCAGTCCTAGGACCCCTCCTGTTCGGCATATACTTCTCAGAGGTACAGGCAAGCACACAAGGACTATGGCTGACCAAGTTCGCAGATGACTGCAAACTAAGGGCTATAATTGACCCTCCGGCTGACACAGACATCCTCCAAAAGGGTCTCACTGAGACAGATACCTGGTGTCCAAACCATGGCCTCAAGCTAAATGCCAAAAAGTGCATAGTCATCCCCTTTGGAAAAAACAAAGTATCCACAAACTACCACATAGGTGGTAGCCCCCTACATACGGAAGATGTAATAAGGGATCTGGGGACCCAAGTAGATAGTAACCTCTCCTTTGATAATCACATTGCCAAAGTGGTTAGAAAATCCTTTTATATGGCCCACCTAATCACAAAATGGTTTGTATTCAGATTGAAAGAGGTCATTGGGCCCATCTACGCATCACTCATCATACCCATCATAGAGTACAATGCCCCTTTTGGGATGTACCTTACAAGACACCTGCAACAACTGGAAAGACCACAGAAGTTCCTCACCAAGAGGATCACTGGCCTCAAGCAGAAGCCCTATGCAGCTCGACTAAAGAAACTCCAGCTGTACTCGGTTGCATACCGCCTACTCAGAGGTGATCTCTGCCTGACATACAAGGCCATGTCCAACCCAGAATTGATGGACATGCTCCAGCTAAAGAAAACCATATCCCCTCGAGCCACATGCTCCAGGAATCTAAACCTCACCACAACAATAAATAGGACATGCAGGAGGGATAGATTCTTGTCCCAGAGACTTCCCATGCTCTGGAACAAGATTCCAATCTACATTAGGCAGAGCTCCTCACTAACCCTCTTCAAGAGAAACCTTGACGAGTGAATGGGAAACAGAAAGTTTACCCCAGGGATCAATCACTTCAATGGCTCTGATGGACAGAGGCACAGGGAACTAATCTAAGGGGGTGGCGAAAGCCAACAAATTCTGGCTAGGCTTATAAATGCCTTCGGGCAGATAGCCTAGTACCTACCTATGAACCTATGAACCTATGACTTCTGTTATGAATTTGCAAAAACATGTTTCTGAAATGAATAACTGACTTCATTTACTGCTATCTGGAAGAAATTAGATGATATTCTGCTCCAACCGTAATAATTATCTGAAAAGGCTAAGGACTATTATTTTCTGCAGCAGAACTCCCCCAAAATAAACACATACAAGAAACAGCACAAAATGAAATAGTAAATATTTGCATATATACATACAGAAATATATAAAGCAACAACGCAAACTCCCCCCAAAAATATTTAAGTACATAATACCTACCACATAAACACAAGCTGTTGTATTAGTTTTCTGAATTTCTCCAAATGTTTAGTATTTTTAATACCATGGTCACCATTCCTAAGTCAGAGTATGCTTTAAGTTCACAAAATGAGTCGTGCTTTAATCTTTGTTGTTTGCCAAAAGTGCTCTTCTCAGCAAGCGTAATATGCCCAGAATTGGCTCCTTCTACAGTTACTTCATACAGAGTTAAATCGATCAATATAACATTTAAGTATGCTTGATTTTTAATTAGCTGTGTTGCTCATTTAACTATTGAGTCCCTGGCTGTCTTTATATCACACTGCTCTGGTTAGGTTCCATATCCTGCATTTATGCCTCTCAGTACACAAACTTCACATTGCTCCAGTCTGGTTGTCTAGCCTGCATTTATGCCCCTCACTACACATACTTCACATTGCTCTGGCATGGAAGTCTAAACTGCATTTATGCTCCTCAGTACACAAACTTCACAATGCTCCGGTCTGGTTGCGTATCCTGCATTCATGCCCCTCAGTACACATACTTCACATTGCTCTGGTCTGGTTGCATAGCCTGCATTTATGCCCCTCAGTACACATACTTCACATTGCTGTGGTCTGGTTTGATATCTTGTATTTATGCCCCTCAGTACACATACTTCACATTGCTCTGGTCTGGTTGTATATCTTGCATTTATGCCCCTCAGTACACATACTTCACATTGCTCTGGCCTGGTTTTATATCCCGCATTTATGCCCCTCAGTACACATTCCTCACATTACTCTGGTCTGTTTGTATATCCTGCATTTATGCCCCTCAGTACACATACTTCACAATGTCTGGTCTGGTTCTGTATCCAGTATTTATGCCCCACAGTACACATTTTTATTTATTTATTTTATTAATTTCAGTTTGGTGACCGGGGAAGTCTACTGGGCCCATGAGTGCCCGTTTTCAGTGGAGGCCCGGGGAGAAAAGCTCCAGTATAACATAAACATTAAAGATACAAAAATAACTAAATTACATAATAAAGTACAGTTTACCTGAATGTACATTCTGTATCAGGCTTGGGCGACAAAGATAATTTTGATGTTATCTGGAATGCTGTACTGTAGAGATTCATTTGAGAATATATCTTCATAACAACTGAAGAGTAGAAACATTATACATAACAATCGGTTAAAGTAAAGAAACACTTTACATGCATTCATTTGACATAAGAAGGTATTTACAATATTTGCAAAGTAAGTATAGTGTCTTGAGAAGCAATTGCAGAGAGCTCGAGTCAGCTCAGGGAAATAGTTTTGGGGTGTTAGAGAGATTAGGAGCCTAGGAGTAACAGCTCCTTAGGGCAATTGTTAGAAAGAATTAGACAGAGTGAAAGCAGGTGCATTTCCATTTGGAGCACAAGTAAGTGAAAAGCTGGGTTTTAAAGTTTTCTGAGTTAGTTATTGTCCTAAGAGTGGATGGGAGAGAATTCCATTTCTTGCCTAGTGAGAAAGAGAGGAGAAGATGGCCAGCAGGTCGTTAGGTTTGTGGATAGTAATTAGGTTTTGATGTTCAGATCTGAGTTCTATTGGGGGTGTAGGGGGGAAGGATGTTTGTTAGAGCTGGACATTTATTTGGGTGAAATACAAGTCTGTGTGCAGTGATAAGTTGGAGGTAGTCTAGGTAATTAGGGAGTTCCAGTCAGTTTAGAGAATTAGTGGTATGGCAGCGATGGGTGGAATTTTTGGATCTTGAGGCAAATTTGGTGATTTTCTTATAGCAGTTTTCCAGTTTAGAGGTGTTGGTGGTGGTCAGGTTAGTTAGAAGAGGGGCTTCATATCACAGGGATGGGAGGAGGGGCTCCATATAACAGGGATGGGAGGAGGGGCTCCATATCACAGGGATGGGAGGAGGTAAGTAGTAACTAAAGTAAGTCTAGTGGAGGTTGAGAGAAAGAGGTTGTTCCTATAAAACATACCTAGCTTTTGGTGGGTTTTCTTTATATTTTGTTGGATATGGATATCGAACTTGAGGTGTTCATCAATAGTAACGCCAAGAAGTTTTGCAATGGGAACCACTTCAATGGGAGAGTTGGAATGGCTAAGGACTTTGAAAGAATTTTTGTTATAAGAGTACGTCTTGGAGGGAGAGAGTAGTAGAATTTTAGATTTATTTCCATTTAGAGACAGGTGGTTTTGTTGCATCCAGTTTTCAGAGTAGGAAAAAGCAATTTGGGTTTTAGTCAGTAGTTCAGGGAGGTTTGAGGCAGAGTAGACTAACGTAGAATCATCTGCATATTGAATAATTTTGGTATCAGGAATAGCAGAGTGAAGGTTATTGATAAAGATGTTAAAAAGCATAGGTCCAAGGATGGACCCTTGAGGGACGCCAGTTGGGGTAGGAAGAAAAAAGGAGGCGGTGCTCTTCCATTTGACTGCCTGAGATATATCGGACAGGTAGCTAGATAACCAGGAGACAGTGTTTGGTGTGAGATGTAGGTTTGAGAGATGATAGATAAGGTGTTTATGGGAAACAGTGTCAAAAGCTTTAGAAAGGTTGAGAAGAACTGTGGAAACTAAATGTCCTGAATCTCGGGCTTGGTTGACAGTTTCTAAGAAGGAGAGTAGAGGGGTTATGGTGCTATGGCCTGGACGAAAGCCATGCTGGGTAGATGTTAGGAGTAGGTTTTGGGTTAGGAAAGGCATAAGTTGGAGGTGGATACATTTTTCTAGGATTTTGGAGATTGGAGAGAGCAGAGCAATGGGCCAGAAGTTTGAGATGTCAGTATTTTTGCCACCTTTGTGGAGAGGAAGAATGTAGGCTGAACGCCATAGTTTGGGTACATATGACTTCTTTATAGATCTGATGATTATGATGCTAATTGGGAGTGCTATATCGTCGGCTGCACATTTTAAGAAGGAGGAGGGAATATTATCAGGAGCATTGGAGCAAGGTTTAAGTTTGGATAGGAGTCTTTTTATGAGATTAGTAGAGACTGGTTTAAGCTCGAACATAGAGTGGTTAGGTGAAGAGGAATGGTGGTCAGGAGGATTATTGTTAGGGAAGGTCTTGGTCAGGTTAGAGATAGTTTCAATAAAAAATGAATTAAATTTGGAGTTTAGTTCAAGGTCAGATATACTTGGGTCAGGACAGGGGTTATACTTGGGTCAGGACAGGGGTTATTCTTGGAGACGGGGTTGAGAAGGGAGTTTATGGATTTCCAGAATGGTTTGGGGTTATTGTTATTGTTGGACTGGAGTTTAATGTTGTAGGATTTTTTGTCCTTTGTGATATGTTGTTTTGCAAGGTTACGGAGTTGTATTTATTCGATCAGGGATTTGGGTAGTTTGCTGTTATGGTAAAGCTTCCAGGATTTGTCCCTTTGAAGCATAATTTGCTTGTTTTTTTATTGGAGAGCAATGGAGCAGTATTTGCTTTTATCCTTCTGTTTCTTAGTGGTGCTAGGGAGTTTAGAGTGTCAAGGAAGACAGAGTTGAAGGGTTCTATAGCTTTATCAAGAGGAAGGGTGTTTAGGATTTTCCAGTTCATTTGTTTGAGGATATTTGAGAAAGTTGAGGGGTTGAAGTTGCTAAGGTTGCAGGTGAGAATGTCCTGATGCTGATGGGAGGGGGCAAGCTAGTTGAACGATGTATGAAGGCAGGAAGGTGGTCGTTAATGGTGTTGAGAATGGTGCCAGAGTAAGTTATTTATTTGGATGAGTGACTAGGATCCAGTCTATAATGGATCCTGGGGGATTTATTTTGTTGGGTCGAGTGGTGGAAAGGATTACTTGAGTGAAGTTATAGAGGTTAATGGATAGGGATGGACAGGGATTATTAAGCTTGTTCCAGTCGAGATTTATGTCCCCTAGAATGTAAGTTTCATAATTAAATTCAGATGAGGCCCATAGGAGGATATCTTCGAGGGGAGAGATGTTGTTACCAGGAGATATATAAAGGGCTTTGATGCAGATATTCTTGTGCTTGTTCATTTTTAGTAGAGCAACTGTTAGTTCGGTATTGTTGAATTGCGGGATAGGAATTTGGAGGGGAATTAAGGTAAGCAGATTAGAGTAGATTAGGGCAGTGTCACCACCTTTTTTGTTTAGTCGGTCAGTTCTGAGGGATTGAAATCCTTTAGGCAGGAATTCATCATCAGAGATATGGGGTTTGAGCCAGGTTTCTGAGATGGCTAAGATGTCAGGTTGGTTATGAGTTACCCATGCTTGAAATTGGAGGCTTTTATTGTTGAGACCTTGGGCTTTGAGTGTGAAGAATTTTAGGCTTTTGTGGGGGAAAGGAGATGAGGGGAGGGAGTTATTAGTAAGGGGGCTTGGGCCAGGGTTGGGATGGAGATCCCAAGCCAATATTAGGTTCTTGAAGGAAGGAGTTTTTAGCCGTTTGGGTTTATTTTGCATACGTTTGGTAGAAACTAACATTAGTTTAAGGGTATGTATTCTGGCTGTAGAGGTGATAATTTTACTTCACATTGCTCTGGTGTGGTTGTTTATCCTGCATTTATGCCCCTCAGTACACATACTTCACATTGCCCTAGTCAGGTTGTATATCCTGCATTCATGCCCCTCAGTACACATACTTCACATTGCTCTAGTCTGGTTCTATATCCTACATTTATGCCCCACAGTACACATACTTCACATTGCTCTGATCTGGTTTTATAACCTGCATTTATGGCCCTCAGTACACATACTTCACAATGCTCTGGTCTGGTTGTCTATCCTGCATTTATGCCCCTCAGTACACATACTTCACGTTGCTCTGATCTGGCTGTGTATCCTGCATTTATGCCCCTCAGTATACATACTTCACATTGCTCTGGCCTGGTTGTCTATCCTTCATTTATGCCCCTCAGTACACACACTTCACATTGCTCTGGTCTGGCTGTATATCCTGTATTTATGCGCTTCAGTACACATACTTCACATTGCTTTGGTGTGGTTGTTTATCCTGCATTTATGCCCGTGAGTACACATACCTCACATGGTACTGTATGGCTGTATATCCTGCATTTATGCCCCTCAGTACACATACTTCAAATTGCTCTGGCCTGGTTGTATATCCTGCATTTATGCCCCTCGGTACACATTTTTATTTATTTATTTTATTTATTTCAGTTTGGTGACTGGGAAAGTCCACTGGGCCCATGAGTGCCCGTTTTCAGTGGAGGCCTGGGGAGAAAAGCTCCAATATAACATAAACATTAAAGATACAAAAGTAAGTAAATTACATAATAAAGTACAATTTACCTGAATGTACATTCTGTATCAGGCTTGGGCGGCAAGGATAATTTTGATGTTATCTGGAAGGCTGTACTGTAGAGATTCATTTGAGAATATATCTTCATAACAACTGAAGTGTAGAAACATTATACATAACAATCGATTAAAGTAAAGAAACACTTTACATGCATTCATTTGACATAAGAAGCTGTTTACAATATTTACGAAGTTAGTATAGTGTCTTGAGAAGCAATTGCAGAGAGCTCGAGTCAGCTCAGGGAAATAGTTTTGGGGTGTTAGAGAGATTAGGAGCCTAGGAGTAACAGCTCCTTAGGGAAATTGTTAGAAAGAATTAGACAGGGTGAAAGCAGGTGCATTTCCATTTGGAGAACAAGTAAGTGAAAAGCTGGGTTTTAAAGTTTTCTGAGTTAGTTATTGTCCTAAGAGTGGATGGGAGAGAATTCCATTTCTTGCCTAGTGAGAAAGAGAGGAGAAGATGGCCAGCAGGTCGTTAGGTTTGTGGATAGTAATTAGGTTTTGATGTTCAGATCTGAGTTCTATTGGGGGTGTAGGGGGGAAGGATGTTTGTTAGAGCTGGACATTTATTTGGGTGAAATACAAGTCTGTGTGCAGTGATAAGTTGGAGGTAGTCTAGGTAATTAGGGAGTTCCAGTCAGTTTAGACAATTAGTGGTATGGCAGCGATGGGTGGAATTTTTGGATCTTGAGGCAAATTTGGAGATTTTCTTATAGCAGTTTTCCAGTTTAGAGGTGTTGGTGGTGGTCAGGTTAGTTAGAAGTGGGGTTCCATATCACAGGGATGGGAGGAGGGGCTCCATATAACAGGGATGGGAGGAGGGGCTCCATACAACAGGGATGAGAGGAGGGGCTCCATATCACAGGGATGGGAGGAGGTAAGTAGTAACTAAAGTAAGTCTAGTGGAGGTTGAGAGAAAGAGGTTGTTCCTATAAAGCATACCTAGCTTTTGGAGGGTTTTCTTTATATTTTGTTGGATATGGATATCGAACTTGAGGTGTTCATCAATAGTAATACCAAGAAGTTTTGCAATGGGAACCACTTCAATGGGAGAGTTGGAATGGCTAAGGACTTTGAAAGAATTTTTGTTATAAGAGAAAGTCTTGGAGGGAGAGAGTATTAGAATTTTAGATTTATTTGCATTTAGAGAAAGGTGGTTTTGTTGCATCCAGTTTTCAGAGTAGGAAAAAGCAATTTGGGTTTTAGTCAGTAGTTCAGGGAGGTTTGAGGCAGAGTAGACTAATGTAGAATCATCTGCATATTGAATAATTTTGGCATCAGGAATAGCAGAGTGAAGGTTATTGATAAAGATGTTAAAAAGCATAGGTCCGAGGATGGATCCTTGAGGGACGCCAGTTGGGGTAGGAAGAAAAAAGGAGGCGGTGCTCTTCCATTTGACTGTCTGAGATATATCTGACAGGTAGCTAGATAACCAGGAGACAGTGTTTGGTGTGAGATGTAGGTTTGAGAGATGATAGATAAGGTGTTTATGGGAAACAGTGTCAAAAGTTTTAGAAAGGTTGAGAAGAACTGTGGAAACTAAATGTCCTGAATCTCGGGCTTGGTTGACAGTTTCTAAGAAGGAGAGTAGAGGGGTTATGGTGCTATGGCCTGGGCGAAAGCCATGCTGGGTAGATGTTAGGAGTAGGTTTTGGGTTAGGAAAGGAATAAGTTGAAGGTGGATCCATTTTTCTAGGATTTTGGAGATTGGAGAGAGCAGAGCAATGGGCCAGAGGTTTGAGATGTCAGTATTTTTGCCACCTTTGTGGAAAGGAAGAATGTAGGCTGAACGCTATAGTTTGGGTACATATGACTTCTTTACAGATCTGTTGATTATGATGCTAATTGGAGTGCTATACCGTCAACTGCACATTTTAGGAAGGAGGAGGGAATATTATCAGGAGCATTAGAGCAAGGTTTAAATTTGGATAGGAGTCTTTTTATGAGATTAGTAGAGACTGGTTTAAGCTCGAACATAGAGTGGTTAGGTGAAGAGGAATGGTGGTCAGGTGGATTATTGTTAGGGAAGGTCTTGGTCAGGTTAGAGATAGTTTCAATAAAAAATTTATTAAATTTGGAGCCAAGTTCAAGATCAGATATACTTGGGTCAGGACAGGAGTTATTCTTGGAGCTGGGGTTGAGAAGGGAGTTTATAGATTTCCAGAATTGTTTGGGGTTATTGTTATTGTTGGACTGGAGTTTAATGTAGTAGGATTTTTTGTCCTTTGTGATACGTTGTTTTGCAAGGTTACGGAGTTGTATTTATTCGATCAGGGATTTGAGTAGGTTGCTGTTATGGTAAAACTTCCAGGATTTGTCCCTTTGAAGCATAATTTGCATGTTTTTTTTTTTTTGGAGAGCCATGGAGCAGTATTTGCATTTATCCTTCTGTTTCTTAGTGGTGCTAGGGAGTTTAGAGTGTCAAGGAAGACAGAGTTGAAGGGTTCTACAGCTTTATCAAGAGGAAGGGTGTTTAGGATTTTCCAGTTCATTTGTTTGAGGATATTTGAGAAAGTTGAGGGGTTGAAGTTGCTAAGGTTGCAGGTGAGAATGTCCTGATGCTGATGGGAGGGGGCAAGCTAGTTGAACGATGTATGAAGGCAGGAAGTTGGTCGTTAATGGTGTTGAGAATGGTGCCAGAGTAAGTTATTTATTTGGATGAGTGACTAGGATCCAGTCTATAATGGATCCTGGGGGATTTGTTTTGTTAGGTCGAGTGGTGGAAAGGATTACTTGAGTGAAGTTATAGAGGTTAATGGATAGGGACGGACAGGGATTATTAAGCTTGTTCCAGTCGAGATTTATGTCCCCTAGAATGTAAGTTTCATAATTAAATTCAGATGAGGCCCATAGGAGGATATCTTCGAGGGGAGAGATGTTGTTACCAGGAGATATATAAAGGGCTTTGATGCAGATATTCTTGTGCTTGTTCATTTTTAGTAGAGCAACTGTTAGTTCGGTATTGTTGAATTGCGGGATAGGAATTTGGAGGGGAATTAAGGTGAGTAGATTAGGGCAGTGCCGCCGCCTTTTTTGTTTAGTCGGTCAGTTCTGAGGGATTGAAATCCTTTAGGCAGGAATTCATCGTCAGAGATATGGGGTTTGAGCCAGGTTTCTGAGATGGCTAAGATGTCAGGTTGGTTATGAGTTACCTATGCTTGAAATTGGTGAGTTTTATTGTTGAGACTTTGGGCATTGAGTGTGAAGAATTTTAGGCTTTTGTGGGGGGGGGGGGAATGAGGGGAGGGTGTTATTAGTAAGGGGGCTTGGGCCAGGGTTGGGATGGAGATCCCAAGCCAATATTAGGTTGTTGAAGGAAGGAGTTTTTAGCCATTTGGGTTTATTTTGCATACGTTTGGTAGGAACTAACATTAGTTTAGGGGTATGTATTCTGGCTGTAGAGGTGATAATTTTACTTCACATTGCTCTGGTCTGGTTGTCTATCCTGCATTTATGCCCCTCAGTACACATACTTCACATTGCCCTAGTCTGGTTGTATATCCTGCATTCATGCCCCTCAGTACACATACTTCACATTGCTCTATTCTGGTTCTATATCCTGCATTTATGCCCCACAGTACACATACTTCACATTGCTCTGGTATGTTTTTATAACCTGCATTTATGCCCCTCAGTACACATTCTTCACATTGCTCTGGTCTGGTTGTACATACTTCACATTGCTCTGGTCTGGTTGTCTATCCTGCATTTATGCCCCTCAGTACACATACTTCACATTGCTCTGGCCTGGTTGTCTATCCTTCATTTATGCCCCTCAGTACACACACTTCACATTGCTCTGGTCTGGCTGTATATCCTGTATTTATGTGCTTCAGTACACATACTTCACATTGCTTTGGTGTGGTTGTTTATCCTGCATTTATGCCCGTGAGTACACATACCTCACATGGTACAGTATGGCTGTATATCCTGCATTTATGCCCCTCAGTACACATACTTCAAATTGCTCTGGCCTGGTTGTATATCCTGCATTTATGCCCCTCGGTACACATTTTTATTTATTTATTTTATTTATTTCAGTTTGGTGACTGGGAACGTCCACTGGGCCCATGAGTGCCCGTTTTCAGTGGAGGCCTGGGGAGAAAAGCTCCAATATAACATAAACATTAAAGATACAAAAGTATGTAAATTACATAATATAGCAATAACCCATGCCTGGGTGTGGGTAATGCTGGATTTACCCACGGTTGGCGTGATTTGGTCCCGAGTGCAAAGCCCGAGGGACCAAACAAAGCCAACCGTGGGTAAATACAGCATTACCCACACCCAGAAGTGGGTTATTGCTATTATACCATGACATTATTTAAGAAAAGAAACTATTACTTTTCTTAAATAATGGCATAGTATAATGCCTGTTTATTGCCCTTCCGCAGATGTCTGGCATCCGCGGCAGTTCTGATATACTGCGCGCCTGTGAAGTACATCAGAGCTGTGGGCAAAAGCAACGGAGAAAGCAAGATCTCCATTGCTTTTTTTTACTGTTTTCGCTATGTTAAATGGGTTTAACATAGCGAGACAGTTTTAAAATAAGCAACGGAGATGTCCGTTGCTTATTTTAAAGCTGTCTTGCTATGTTAAACCCATTTAACATAGCGAGACAGCGTTTTAAAAGTAGAGTTATACTAATGGAAAAAAGTCCGGGCGACCGGACCTTTTTCCACTAGTATAACTCGATTTACAATGTGCACGCTGGCCAATCAACGTGCACGTTTTGGGAGGGTCATGGTATAATAAAGTACAATTTACCTGAATGTACATTCTGTATCAGGCTTGGGCGACAAAGATAATTTTGATGTTATCTGGAAGGCTGTACTGTAGAGATTCATTTGAGAATATATATTCATAACAACTGAAGTGTAGAAACATTATACATAACAATCGATTAAAGTAAAGAAACACTTCACATGCATTCATTTGACATAAGAAGCTATTTACAATATTTACAAAGTAAGTATAGTGTCTTGAGAAGCAATTGCAGAGAGCTCGAGTCAGCTCAGGGAAATAGTTTTGGGGTGTTAGAGAGATTAGGAGCCTAGGAGTAACAGCTCCTTAGGGCAATTGTTAGAAAGAATTAGACAGGGTGAAAGCAGGTGCATTTCCATTTGGAGCACAAGGCTTTTAAAGTTTTCTGAGTTAGTTATTTTCCTAAGAGTGGATGGGAGAGAATTCCATTTCTTGCCTAGTGAGAAAGAGAGGAGAAGATGGCCAGCAGGTCGTTAGGTTTGTGGATAGTAATTAGGTTTTGATGTTCAGATCTGAGTTCTATTGGGGGTGTTGGTGGGAAGGATGTTTGTTAGAGCTGGACATTTATTTGGGTGAAATACAAGTCTGTGTGCAGTGATAAGTTGGAGGTAGTCTAGGTAATTAGGGAGTTCCAGTCAGTTTAGACAATTAGGGGTATGGCAGCGATGGGTGGAATTTTTGGATCTTGAGGCAAATTTGGAGATTTTCTTATAGCAGTTTTCCAGTTTAGAGGTGTTGGTGGTGGTCAGGTTAGTTAGAAGAGGGGCTCCATATCACAGGGATGGGAGGAGGGGCTCCATATAACAGGGATGGGAGGAGGGGCTCCATATCACAGGGATGGGAGGAGGTAAGTAGTAACTAAAGTAAGTCTAGTGGAGTTTGAGAGAAAGAGGTTGTTCCTATAAAGCATACCTAGCTTTAGGAGGGTTTTCTTTATATTTTGTTGGTTATGGATATCGAACTTGAGGTGTTCATCAATAGTAATACCAAGAAGTTTTGCAATGGGAACCACTTCAATGGGAGAGTTGGAATGGCTAAGGACTTTGAAAGAATTTTTGTTGTAAGAGAAAGTCTTGGAGGGAGAGAGTATTAGAATTTTAGATTTATTTGCATTTAGAGGCATGTGGTTTTGTTGCATCCAGTTTTCAGAGTAGGAAAAAGCAGTTTGGGTTTTAGTCAGTAGTTCAGGGAGGTTTGAGGCAGAGTAGACTAACGTAGAATCATCTGCATATTGAATAATTTTGGCATCAGGAATAGCAGAGTGAAGGTTATTGATATAGATATTAAAAAGCAAAGGTCCGAGGATGGACCCTTGAAGGACGCCAGTTGGGGTAGGAAGAAAAAAGGAGGCGGTGCTCTTCCATTTGACTGCCTGAGATATATCTGACAGGTAGCTAGATAACCAGGAGACAGTGTTGGTGTGAGATGTAGGTTTGAGAGATGATAGATAAGGTGTTTATGGGAAACAGTGCCAAAAGCTTTAGAAAGGTTGAGAAGAACCGTGGAAACTAAATGTCCTGAATCTCGGGCTTGGTTGACAGTTTCTAAGAAGGAGAGTAGAGTGGTTATGGTGCTATGGCCTGGGCGAAAGCCATGCTGGGTAGATGTTAGGAGTAGGTTTTGGGTTAGGAAAGGCATAAGTTGGAGGTGGATACATTTTTCTAGGATTTTGGAGATTGGAGAGAGCAGAGCAATGGGCCGGAAGTTTGAGATGTCAGTATTTTTGCCACCTTTGTGGAGAGGAAGAATGTAGGCTGAACGCCATAGTTTGGGTACATATGACTTCTTTATAGATCTGATGATTATGATGCTAATTGGGAGTGCTATATCATCGGCTGCACATTTTAAGAAGGAGGAGGGAATATTATCAGGAGCATTGGAGCAAGGTTTAAGTTTGGATAGGAGTCTTTTTATGAGATTAGTAGAGACTGGTTTAAGCTCGAACATAGAGTGGTTAGGTGAAGAGGAATGGTGGTCAGGAGGATTATTGTTAGGAAAGGTCTTGGTCAGGTTAGAGATAGTTTCAATAAAAAATGAATTAAATTTGGAGTTTAGTTCAAGGTCAGATATACTTGGGTCAGGACAGGGGTTATACTTGGGTCAGGACAGGGATTATTCTTGGAGACGGGGTTGAGAAGAGTATTTATGGATTTCCAGAATTGTTTGGGGTTATTGCTATTGTTGGACTGGAGTTTAATGTAGTAGGATTTTTTGTTCTTCGTGATACATTGTTTTGCGAGGTCACAGAGTAATTTATATTCGATTAGGGTTTTAGGCAGTTTGTTGTTATGGTAAAGCTTCCAGGATTTGTCCCTTTGAAACATAATTTGCTTGGTTTCTTTGGGGAGCCATGGGGCAGTATTTGCTTTGATCCTTCTGTTTCTTAGTGGTGCTAGGGAGTTTAGAGTGTTGAGGAAGACAGAGTTGAAGTGTTCTATTGCTTTATCAAGAGGAAGGGTGTTTAGGATTTGCCAGTTTATTTGTTTGAGGATATTTGAGAAAGTTGAGGGGTTGAAGTTGCTAAGGTTGCGGGTGAGAATGCCCTGATGTTGATGGGAGGGGGAAAGCTAGTTGAACGATGTATGAAGGCAGGAAGGTGGTAGCTAATGGTATTGGGAATGGTGCCAGAGTAAGTTATTTATTTGGATGAGTGACTAGGATCCAGTCTATAATGGATCCTGGGGGATTTGTTTTGTTGGGTCGAGTGGTGGAAAGGATTACTTGAGTGAAGTTATAGAGGTTAATGGATAGGGATGGACAGGGATTATTAAGCTTGTTCCAGTCGAGATTTATGTCCCCTAGAATGTAAGTTTCATAATTAAATTCAGATGAGGCCCATAGGAGGATATCTTCGAGGGGAGAGATGTTGTTACCAGGAGATATATAAAGGGCTTTGATGCAGATATTCTTGTGCTTGTTCATTTTTAGTAGAGCAACTGTTAGTTCGGTATTGCTGAATTGCGGGATAGCAATTTGGAGGGGAATTAAGGTAAACAGATTATAGTAGATTAAGGCAGTGCCGCCGCCTTTTTTATTTAGTCGTTCAGTTCTGAGGGATTGAAATCCTTTAGGCAGGAATTCATCGTCAGAGATATGGGGTTTCAGCCAGGTTTCTGAGATGGCTAAGATGTCAGGTTGGTTATGAGTTACCTATGCTTGAAACTGGTGAGTTTTATTGTTGAGACTTTGGGCATTGAGAGTGAAGAATTTTAGGGTTTTGTGGGGGGAGAAGGGTGTAAAAAGGAGACGAGGGGAGGGAGTTATTAGTAAAGGGGCTTGGGCCAGGGTTGGGATGGAGATCCCAAGCCAATATTAATTTGTTGAAGGAAGGAGTTATTAGCCATTTGGGTTTATTTTGCATACATTTGGTAGGAACTAACATTAGTTTAGGAGTAAGTATTCTGGCTGTAGAGGTGATAATTTTACTTCACATTGCTGTGGTCTGGTAGTATATCCTGCATTTATGCCCCTGAGTACACATATCCCATATTGCTCAGGGCCAGTTGTATATCCTGCATTTATGCCCCTCAGTACACATACGTCAAATTGCTCCAGTCTGGTTGTCTATCCTGCATTTATGCCCCTCAGTACACATAGTTCAAATTGCTCTGGTCTGTTTAAATATCCTGCATTTATACCCCTCAGTACACATACTTCACATTGCTCTGGTCTGGTTGTATATTCTGCATTTATGCCCTTCAGTACACATATGTCACATTGCTCTTGTCTGGTTGTATATCCTTCATCTATGCCCGTCATTACACATACTTCACATTGCTCTGGTCTGGTTGTATATCCTGCATTTATGCCCCTCAGTACAAATACTTCACATTGCTCTAGTCTGGTTCTATATCCTGCATTTATGCCCCTCAGTACACATACTTCATATTGCTCTGGTCTGGTTTTATATCCTGCATTTATTCTGCTCAGTACACATAATTCAGTTTGCTCTGGCCTGGTTGTATACCCTGCATTTATGCCCCTCAATACACATACTTCACATTGCTCTGGTCTGGTTGTCTACCTTGCATGTATGCCTCTCAGTACACATACTTCAAATGACTTGGGTCTTTTATTATATCCTGTATTTATGCCCCTCAGTACATATTCTTCACATTGCCGTAGTCTGGTTGTAAATCCTGCATACTTCACATTGCGATGGTCTGATTCTCTATCCTGCATTTATGCCCTTCACTACACATACTTCACATTGCTCTGGTCTGGTTGCATATTCCGCAAGTATGCCCCTCAGTACACATACTTCACATTGCTCCAGTCTTGCTGTATATCATGCATTTACGCCTCTCTGTACACATACTATACATTGTTCTGGTCCGGTCGTCTATCCTGCATTTATGCCCCTCAGGACACATACTTCACATTGCTCTGGTGTGGTTGTATATCCTGCATTTATACCTCTCAGTACGCATACTTCACATTTCCTTTGTCTGGTTTTATATCCTGTATTTATGCCCCTCAGTACACATACGTCACATTGCTCTGGTCTGGTTCTGTAGCCTGTATTTATGACCCTCAGTACACATACTTCATATTGCTCTGGCCTGGTTGTATATCCTGCATTTATGCCCCTCAGGACACATACTTCACATTGCTCTGGCCTGGTTGTATCTCCTGCATTTATGCCCCTCAAGAACCATACTTCACCTTGCTCTGGTATGGTTGTATATCCTGCATTTATACCCCTAAGTACACATACTTCAGATTGCTCTGGCCTAGTTGTATGTCCTGCATTTATGCACCTCAGTACACATACTATACATTGTTCTGGTCCAGTTGTCTATCCTGCATTTATGTCCCTCATGACACATACTTCACATTGTTCTGGTCTGGTTGTCTATACTGCATTCATGCCCCTAAGTATACATACTTCACATTGCTCTGATTTGGTTATATATCCTGCATTTATGCCCCTCAGTACACATACTTCTCATTGCTCTGGTCTGGTTGTATATCCTGCATTTATGCACCTCAGTACACATACTTCACATTGCTCTGGCCTGGTTGTATATCCTGCAGTTATGTCCCTCAGTACACATATTTCACATTGCTCTGGCCTGGTTTTAAATCCTGCATTTATGCCCCTCAGTATACATACTTCACATTGCTCTGGTCTGGTTCTATATACTGCAGATAGGCCCTAAGTACACATACTTCACATTGCTCTGATCTGGTTGTATATCATGCATTTATGCCCCTCAGTACACATACTTCTCATTGCTCTGGTCTGGTTGTATATCCTGCATTTATGCACCTCAGTACACATACTTCACATTGCTCTGGCCTGGTTGTATATCCTGCAGTTATGTCCCTCAGTACACATATTTCACATTGCTCTGGCCTGGTTTTAAATCCTGCATTTATGCCCCTCAGTATACATACTTCACATTGCTCTGGTCTGGTTCTATATACTGCATATAGGCCCCTAAGTACACATACTTCACATTGCTCCGATCTGGTTGTATATCATGCATTTATGCTCCTCAGTACAAATACAAAACCATGTTCTAGTCCAGTTGTGTATCCTGCATTTATGCCCCTCGGTACAGATACTTTACATTTCTCTGGTCTGGTTGTATATCCTGCATCTATGCCCCCCAGAAAACATACTTCGCATTGCTCCGGTCTGGCACCCCAGCCTGAATTTATGCCTGTCAGTACAACTACTTCACATTGCTCTGGTGTGGTAGTCTATCCTGTTTTGCTGCCTCTCAGAACACATACTTCACATTGCTCTGGTGTGGTTGCATATACTGCATTTATGCCCCAGAGTACACATACTTCACATTGCTCTGTTGTGGTTGTCTAAACTGCATTTATGTCCCTCGGTACACATACCTCACATTGCTCCAGTCAGGTTTTATATCCTGCATTTAAGCCCCTCAGTACACCTACTTCACATTGCTCTAGTCTGGTTCTATATCCTGCATTTATGCCCCTCAGAATACATACTTCACATTGCCTCCGTCTGGTTTTATATCCTGTATTTATACCCCTCAGCACACATACTTCACATTGTTCCAGTCTGGTAGTATATACTGCATTCATGCCCCTCAGTACACATACTTCACATTGCCCTGGCCTGGTTGTATATACTGCATTCATGCCCCTAGTACACATACTTCACATTGCTCTGGTCTGGTTGTATATCCTGTATTTATGCCCCTCAGGACACATACTTCACATTGTTCTGGTCTGGTTGTATATCCTGCACTTATGCCCCTCAGTACACATATTTCACATTGCTCCGGTCTGGTACTTGCATTTGTGCCCATCAGTACAAATACTTCACATTGCTCTGGTCTGGTTGTCTGTCCTGCATTCATGCCCCTCGGTATACATACTTCACATTGCTCTGGTCTGATTGTATATCCTGCATTTATGATCCTCAGTACACATACTTCACTTTGCTCTGGTCTGTTTCTATATCCTGCATTTATGACCCTCAGTACACATGCTTCATATTGCCTTGGCCTGGTTATATATCCTGTATTTATACCCCTCAGCACACATACTTCACATTGTTCCAGTCTGGTTGTATATACTGCATTCATGCCCCTCAGTACACATACTTCACATTGCTCTGGCCTGGTTGTATATACTGCATTCATGCCCCTCAGTACACATACTTCACATTGCTCTGGCCTGGTTGTATATCCTGCATTTATGCCCCTCAGGACACATACTTCACATTGTTCTGGTCTGGTTGTATATCCTGCATTTATGCCCCTCAGTACACATATTTCACATTGCTCCGGTCTGGTACTCTATCTTGCATTTGTGCCCATCAGTACAAATACTTCACATTGCTCTGGTCTGGTTGTCTATCCTGCATTCATGCCCCTCAGTACACATACTTCAATTTGCTCTGGTCTGTTTCTATATCCTGCATTTATGACCCTCAGTACACATACTTCATATTGCCTTGGCCTGGTTATATATCCTGTATTTATACCTCTCAGCACACATACTTCACATTGTACCAGTCTGGTTGTATATACTGCATTCATGCCCCTCAGTACACATAATTCAAATTGCTCTGGTCTGGTTTTCTATCCTGCATTTATGCCCCTCAATACACATACTTCACATTGCTCTAGTCTGGATCTATGTCCTGCATTTATGCCCCTCCGTACACATACTTCACATTGCTCTGGTCTTGTTGTCTATATTGCATTTATGCCCCTCAGTAAGAATACTTCACATTACTCTGGTCTGGTTGTCTATTGTGCATTCATGCCCCTCAGTATACATACTTTACATTGATCTGGCCTGGTTGTATAGCTTGCATTTATGTCCCTCAGTACACATACTTCACATTGATCTGGTCTGGTTCTATATCCTGCATATATGCCCCTCAGTACACATACTACACATTGCTCGGTCTGGTTGTATATTATGCATTTATGCCCCTCAGTACACATACTACACATTGTTCCTATCCGGTTGTCTATCCTGCATTAATGCCCCTTGGTGCAGATACTTCACATTGCTCTTGTCTGGTTGTATATCCTGTATTTATGCCCCTGAGTACACATACCTCAAATTTCTCCAGTCTGGTTGTATATACTGCATTCATGTCCCTCAGTACACATACTTCACATTGCTCTTGTCTGGTTTTATATCATGTATTTATGCCCCTCAGTACACATGCTTCACATTGATCTGGTCTGGTTCTATATCCTGCATATGTGGCCCTCAGTACACATACTTCACATTGCTCCGGTTTGGTTGTATATCATGCATGTATGCCCCAGAGTACACATACTACACATTGTTCTGGTCAGGTTGTCTATCCTGCATTTATTCCCCTCAGTACAGATACTTCACATTGTTCTGGTCTGATTGTATATCCTGAATTTATGCCCCTCAGTACAGATACTTCACATTGCGATGGTCTGGTTGTATACCCTGCATTTATGCCCCTCAATACACATACTACACATTGTTCTGGTCCGGTTGTCTATCCTGCATTTATGCCCCTTGGTATAGATACTTCACATTGCTCTGTTCTGGTTATATATCTGTCATGTATGCCCCTTTGTACAGATACTTCACATTGCAGTGGCCTGATTGTATATCCTGCATTTATGCCCCTTAGTACACATTCCTCACATTGCTCCAGCACGGTTGTATATCCTGCATTTACGCCCTTCAGTACACATACATCACCTTGCTCCGGTCTGGATGTATATCCTGCATTTATGCCCCTCAGTACACTTATTTCCCCTTGCTCCAGTTTGGTTGTATATCCTGCATTTACGCCCCTCAGTACACATACTTGACATTGCTGTGGTCTGGTAGTATATCCTGTATTTATGCTCCTCAGTACACGTACTTCACATTGCTCTGGTCTGGTTGTCAATCCTGTATTTATGAACCCTCACTACACATACTTCACATTGCTCTGGTCTGGTTTTATATCCTGCATTTATGTCCCTAAGTACATATACTTCACCTGGCTTTGGTCTGGTTATATATCCTGTATTTATCTCCCTCAGTACAAATACTTCACATTGCTCTGGTTTGGTTTTATTTCCTGCATTTAGGCCCCTCAGTACACATACTTCACATCGCTCTTGTGTGGTTGTCTATCCTGCATTTATGCCCCTCAGTACACATACTTCACATTGTTCTAGTCTGGTTATATATCCTGCATTTATGCCCCTAAGTACATATACTTCACATTGCTCTGGTCAGGTTGTATATCCTGCAAATATGTTGCTCAGTTCACATACTTTACATTGCTCTTGTCTGGTTCTATATCCTGCATTTATGCCCCTCAGTACACATACCTCACATTGCACCATTTGGTTGCATATCCTGCGTTTATGCCCCCCAGTACACATACTTCACATTGCCCTTGTCTGGTTTTATATCCTGTATTTCTGCCCACCAGTTCACATAGTTCACATTGCTCCAGTCTGGTTTATATCATGCATTGATGCCCCTCAGTACACACTCTTCACATTGCTCTGGCCAGGTTTTATATCCTGCATTTATGCCCCTAGGTACACGTTCCTCACATTGCTCTGGTCTGGTTGTATATCCTGCATTTATGCCTCTCAGAACACATACTTCACATTGCTCTAGTCTGGTCTTATATCCTGCATTTATGCCCCTCAGTAAACATAATTCAGATTGCTTTGGCCTGGTTGAATACCCTGCATGTATGCCCCTCAGTACACATAATTCACATTGCTCTGGTCTGATTGTATATCCTGAATTTATGCCCCTCAGTACACATACTTCACATGGCTCTGGCCTGGTCATCTATCCTGCATTTAAGCCTCTCAGCACACATACTTCACATTGTGCTGGTCTGGCTTTATATCCTGTATTTATGCCCCTCAGTACACATACTTCACATTGCTCTTGTGTGATTGTCTATCCTGCATTTATGCCCGTGAGTACACATACCTCACATTGTGCAGTCTGGTTGTATATCCTGCATTTATGTCCCTCAGTACACATACTTCACATTGCTCTGGTCTGGTAGTATATCCTGCATTTATGTCCCTTAGTACACATACTTCACATTGCTAGTGTCTGGCTGTAGATCCAGCATTTATGCCCCTCAGTACATATACTTCACATTGCTTTGGTCTGGTAGTATATCCTGCATTTATGCCCCTCAGTACGCATACTACACATTGCTTTTGTCTGGTTGTGTATCCTGCATTTATGCCTCTCAGTACACATACTTTACATTCCTCTAGTATGACTGTATATCCTGCATTTATGCTCCTCTGTACACATACTTCACATTTCTCTGGTCTGGTTTTATATCCTGTATTTATGCCCCTCAGTACACATTCTTCACATTGCTACGGTCTGGTTGTATATCTTGCATTTATGCCCATCGGTATACATACTTCACATTGTTTTAGTCTGTTATTATATTCTGCATTTATGCCCCTAAGTAAACATATTTCACACTGCTCCAGTCTGGTTTTATATCTTGCATTTATACCCCTCAGTACATATACTTCACATTGCCCTAGTCTGGTTGTATATCCTGCATTTTTGCCCCTCAGTACACATACTTCACATTGCTCTAGTCTGGTTCTATTTCCTGCATTTATGCCCCTCAGTACACATACTTCACATTGCTCTGGCCTGGTTGTATATCCTGCATTTATGCACCTCAGTACACATACTTTACCTGCCTCCGGGCTGGTTATATATCATGCATTTATGCCCCTCAGTACACATATTTCACATTGCTCTGGTTTGGTTGTCAATCCTGTATTTCTGCCCCTCAGTACACATACTTCACCTTGCTCCGGTCCAGTTGTATTTCCTGCATTTATGCCCCTCAGTGCACATACTTCACATTGCTCTGGTCTGGTTCTGTAGCCTGTATTTATGCCCCTCAGTACACATATTTCACATTGCTCTGGTCTGGTTGTTATACTGCATTTATGACCCTTGGTACGCATACATCACATTGCTCTAGTCGGGTTGTCTATCCTGTATTTATGCCCCTCAGTACACATACTTCACATTGCTCTGGTCTGGTTGTATATCCTGCATTTATACTCCTCAGTACACATGCTTCACATTGCTCTGGTCTGGTATTGTATCCTGCATTTATGCCCCTCAGTACACATACTTCAGTTTGCTCCGGTTTGGTTGTATATCCTGCATTTATACCCCTCAGTACACATAATTCGTATTGCTCTGGTGTAGTTTTATATCCGTCATTTATGCCTCTCAACATACATACTTCATATATCTTCCATCTGGTTTTATATCCTGCATTTATGCCCCTCAGTACACATACTTCACATTGCTCTGGCCTGGTTGTATGTCCTGCATTTATGCCCCTCAGTACACATACTGTGGTCTTGTTTTATATCCTGTAATTTATGCCCCTCTGTACACATACTTCACATTGCTCCAGTCTGGTTGTATTTCATGCATTACTGCCCCTCAGTACACATACTACACATTGTTCTGGTCTGGTTCTCTATCCTGCATTCATGACCCTCAATTCAGATACTACACATTGCTCTGTTCTGGTTGTCTATCCTGCATTTATGCCCCTCAGTACAGATACTTCACATTTCTCTGGTCTGGTTGTATTTCCTGCATTTATGCCCCTTTGTACACATAATTCACATTGCTCTGGCCTGGTTGTATATCCTGCATTTATGCCCCTCAGTACACATACTTCAAATTGCTCAGGCCTGGTTGTATATCCTACATTCATGCCCCTCAGTACAGATACTTCACATTGCTCTGGCCTGGTTGCGTATCCTGCATTTATGCCCCTCAGTACACATACTTCACATTGCTCTGGCCTGGTTGCATATCCTGCACTTATGCCCCTCAGTACACATACTTCACATTTCTCCAGTCTGGTTGTATTTCATGCATTTATGATCCTCACTACACATACTTCACATTGCTCTGGTCTGATTGTATATCCTGTATTTGTGCCCCTCAGTGCACATACTTCACATTGCTCAGGTCTGGTTTTATGTCCTGCATTTATACCCCTCAGTACACATACTTCACATTGCTCTGGTCTGGTTTATATCCTACATTTATCGCACAGCACACATACCTCACATTGCTCTGGTGTGGTTTTCTATCCTGTATTTCTGCCCCTAATTACACATATTTCACATTGATCTGGTCTGGTTTTATATCCTGCATTTAGGTCCCTCAGTACACATGCATCACATTGCTGTGGTCTGGTAGTATATCCTGCATTTATGCCCCTCAGTACACATACTACACATTTCTTTGGTCTGGCTGTGTATCCGGTATTTATGCCCCTCAGTACACATACTTCACATTGCTCTGTTCTGGTTGTATATCCTGCATTTATGCCCCTCAGTACACATACTTCACATAACTCCAGTCTGGTTGTCTTTCCTGCATTTATGCCCCTCGGTACACATACTTCAAATTGCTCTAGTCTGTTTCTATATCCTGCATTTATGCCCCTCAATACACATACTTCACATTGCTAGTGTCTGGCTGTAGATCCTGCATTTATACCCCTCAGTACAAATACTTCAAATTGCTCTAGTCTGGTTATATATCCTGGATTTATGCCCCTCAGTACACATACTTCACATTGCTCCTGTCTGGTTTTATATCCTGTATTTATGCCCCTCAGTACACATACTTCACATTGCTCTGGTCTGGTTTTATATCCTGCATTCATGCCTCTCAGTATACATACTTCACATTGCTCTGGTCTGGTTTTATATCCTGTATTTATGCCCCTCGGTACACATTGTTCGCATTGCTCTAGTCTCGTTTTATATCCTGCATTTATGCCCCTCAGTACACATACTTCACATTACTCCTGTCTAGTTTTATATCCTGTATTTAAGCCCCTCAGTACACATACTTCACATTGCCCTGGTCTGGTTTTATATCCTGCATTTATGTCCCTCAGTACACATACTTCACATTGCCCTGGTCTGGTTTTATATCCTGCATTTATGCCCCTCAGTACACATACTTCATGTTGCTTTGGTCTGGTTGCTATGCTGCATTTATGCCCCTCAGTACACATACTTCACACTGATCCGGTCTGGTTCCATATCCTGCATTTATGCTCCTCAGTACGCATATTTCACATTGCTCTGGTATGGATGTATATCATCTATTTATACCCCTCAGTACACATACTTCAGATTGCTCTGGCCTGGTTGTATGTCCTGCATTTAAGCTTCTCAGTACACATATTTCACATTGCTCTCATCTGGTTCTATATCCTACTTTTATGTCCCTCAGTACACTTACTTCACATTGATCTGGTCTGGTTCTATATCCTGCATATGTGACCCTCAATATACATACTTCACATTGATCTGGTCTGGTTCTATATCCTGCATATGTGACCCTCAATACACATACTTCACATTGCTCTGGTCTGGTTGTATATTATGCATGTATGCTACAGAATACACATACTACACATTGTTCTGGTCCGGTTGTCTATCCTGCATATGTGACCCTCAATACACATACTTCACATTGCTCTGGTCTGGTTGTATATCCTGTATTTATGCCCCTTAGTACACATACTTCACATTGCAGTTATCTGGTTGTCTATCCTGCGTTCATGCCCCTCACAACATGTACTTCAAATTGCTCCAGTCAGGTTTTATATCCTGAATTTCTGCCCCTCAGTACACATACTTCACATTACTCTGGTATTATTGTATATCCTGAATTTATGCCCCTCAGTACACATACTTTACATTGCTCTGGTCAGGTTGTATATCCTGTATTTATGCCCCTCAGTACACATAATTCACATGGCTCTGGCCTGGTTGTCTATCCTGCATTTATGCCCCGCAGTACACATACTTCACATTGCTTTGGTCTGGTTGCATATCCTGCATTTATGCCCCTCAGGACACATACTTCACATTTCTCTGGCCTCTTTGAATATGCTGCATTTATGCCCCTCAGTACACATACTTCACATATCCTGCATGTATGCCCCACAGTGCACATACTTCACATTGCTTTGGCCTGGTTTCATATCCTGTATTTATGCCCTTCAGTACACATTCCCCACTTTGCCCTGGTTTGGTTACATATCCGGCATTTATGCCCCTCAGTACACATACTACGCATTTCAATTATCATGAAGGATATCTAAAATATCAATACAAGTGTTTAGATGTGTATTTAGGGATGCTATATTTAATGTATAAACTGTAAACACATTTTTAAATAGTATTGTATGATTCTGATAGGGGGATGGTTTGATGTTCAACCAATGGTGGATGATGTCACTGTTTAAAAAGTTTCTGTTTGTTTTATTCATTGACTCTGATGAAAGCCGATGGTGGCGGCTAAAGCATTTGGTGCTTAGTCTGATGTTTGTTCCTTGTTCCTATTAAAATCTACTTTGTGGTGTTTTGCTGATCTGATGAAGTGGAATTGGATTGTGGAGCTGCTACTTTTCTCTTCTTTTTGTTGCTGCCCTGGTGGGTGTGGATCTTTGTTTATTTTTGCACATACTACGCATAGCTCCAGTCTGCTTGTCTATCCTGCATTCATGCCCTTCAGTACACATACTTCAAATGTCTCTCGTGTGGTTCTATATCCTGCATTTATGCCCCTCAGTACACATACTTCAAATTGCTCTGGTCTGTTTGTGTTTCCTTCATTTATGCCCTTCAGTACACATACTTCACATTGCTCTGGTCTGGTTTTATATCCTGCATTTATGCCGCTCAGTAAACATACTTCACATTGCTCTGGTCTGGATGCATATCCTGCAAGTATGCCCCTCAGTACACATACTTCACATTGCTCCAGTCTGGTTCTATATCATGTATTTATGCCCCTAAGGACACATACTTCAAACTGCTCTGGTCTGGCTGTATATCCTGCATTTATGCCCCTAAGTACACATGCTTCACATTGCTGTGGTCTGGTAGTATGTCCTGCATTTATGCCCCTCAGTACACATGCTACACATGGCTTTGGTCTGGCTGTGTATCCTGCATTTATGCCCCTCAGTACACAAACTTCACATTCCTCTGGTCTGGTTCTATATCCTGTTTTTATGCCCCTCAGTACACATACTTCACGTTGCTCTGGTCTGGTTGCTATACTGCATTTATGCCCCTCAGTACACATACTTCACATTGCTCTGGTCTGGTTCCATATCCTGCATTTATGCCCCTCAATACACATACTTCACATTGCACTGGTTTGGTTGTCTATCCTGTATTGATGTCCCTCAGTAAAAATACTTCACCTTGCTCCAGTCTGGCTGTATATCCTGCATTTATGCCCCTCAGTACACATACTTGACATTGCTCTGGTCTGGCTGCAAATCCTGCAAGTATGCCTATCACTACACATCCTTCACAATGTTCTGGTCTGGTTGTCTTTCATGCATTTATGCCCCTCAGTACACATTCTTGGTGTTACTCTTATCTGGCTGTCTATCCTGCATTTATGCCCCTCAGTACACATACTTCACATTGCTCAAGTCTGGTTTTATATCCTGCATTTATGCCTCTCAGTACACATAGTTCACATTGCTCTGGCCTGGTTGTATGTCATGCATTTATGTCCCTCAGTACACATACTTCACATTGATCTGGTCTGGTTCTATATTCTGCATATAGGCACTTCAGTATACATACTTCACATTGCTCCGGTCTGGTTGTATATCATACATGTATGCCCCTCCGTACACATACTAAACATTTTTCTGGTTAGGTTGTCTATCCTGCATTTATGCCCCTCGGTACAGATACTTCACATTGCTATGGTCTGATTGCATATCTCTCATTTATGCCCCTTTGTACACATACTTCACATTGGTCTGGTCTGGTTGTATATCCTGCATTTATGCCCATTAGTACACATACTTCACATTAATCTGGTCTGGTTGTATATCATGCATTTATACCCCACAGTACGAATACTTCACATTGCTCTGGTCTGGCAGTCTATTTGCATTTATGCCCCTCAGTACACATACTTCACAATGCTCTGGTGTGGTAGTCAATCCTGCATTTATGCCCTTCTTAAGACATACTTCACATTGCTGTGGTGTGGTTGCTAATCTTGCATTTATGCCCCTCACTACACATAACTCAGATTGCTGTAGTCTGGTTCTATATACTGTAATTATGCCCCTCAGTACACATAATATGCATTGCTCTGGTCCGGTGGCATATCCTGCATTTATGCCCCTCTGTAAACATACTTCACATTGCTCTGGTGTAGTCGTCTATACTGCATTTATGCCCCTCAATACACATACCTCACATTGCTCCACTCAGGTTTTATATCCTGCATTTATGCCCCTCAGTACACATACTTCACATTGCTCTGGACTGGTACTCTATCCTGCATTTATGCCCATCAGTACACATACTTCACATTGCTCTAGTCTGGTATTATATCCTGCATTTATGCCCCTTAGTACACATACTTCACATTGCTCTGGTCTGGTTGAATATCCTGCATTTATGCCCCTCAGTACACATTCTTCACATTGCTACGGTCTGGCTGTATATCTTGCATTTATGCTCCTAAGTACACAAACTTCACATTGCTCTGGTCTGGGTCCATATCCTGTATTTATGCCCCTAAGTACACATATATCAAATTGCTCTGGTCTGGCTTTATATCCTGCATTTATTCCCCTCAGGACACATACTTCACATTGCTCTGGCCTCCTTGAATATGCTGCATTTATGTCCTTCAGGACACATACTTCACATTGCTATTGTCTGGCTGTATATCCTGCATTTATGCCCCAAAGTACGTATGCTTCACATTGCTGTGGTCTGGTAGTGTGTCCTGCTTTTATGCCCCTCAGTACACATGCTACACATGGCTTTGGTCTGGCTGTGTATCCTGCATTTATGCCCCTCAGTACACATACCTCACATTCCTCTGGTCTGGCTCTATATCCTGTATTTATGCCCCAAAGTACACATACTTCACCTTGCTCCGGTCTGGCTGTATATCCTGAATTTATGCCCCTCAGTACACATACTTCACATTGCTCCAGTCTGCTTGCTCATAGGTTCATAGATTAGTACTAAGCTAACTGCCCTTGCGAGCCATTTTAAGCCTAGCCAATTATCCCTTGTGAGACTCAAACCCTACATCTTGTGTTTGTAAGGCAAACACCTTAACCATTAGGCCACCCTAATCATGCCCCTCAGTACACATACTTGACATTGCTCTGGTCTGGATGCAAATCCTGCAAGTATGCCTATCACTACACATACTTCACAATGTTCTGGTCTGGTTGTCTTTCGTGCATTTATGCCCCTCAGTAAACATACTTGGCTTTATTCTGGTCTGGTTGTCTATCCTGCATTTATGCCCCTCAGAACACATACTTCACATTGCTCAAGTCTGGTTTTATATCCTGCATTTATGCCTCTCAGTACACATACTTCACATTGCTCTGGCCTGGTTATACGTCCTGCATTTATGTCCCTCAGTACACAATCTTCACATTAATCTGGTCTGGTTCTATATCCTGCATATATGCCCCTCAGTATACATACTTCACATTGCTCTGGTCTGGTTGTATATCATATATGTATGCCCCTCCGTACACATACTACACATTTTTCTGGTTAGGTTGTCTATCCTGCATTTATGCCCCTCGGTACAGATACTTCACATTGCTATGGTCTGATTGCATATCTCTCATTTATGCCCCTTTGTACACATACTTCACATTGGTCTGGTCTGGTTGTATATCCTGCATTTATGCCCATTAGTACACATACTTCACATTGCTCTGGTCTGGTTGTATATCATGCATTTATGCCCCTCAGTATGAATACTTCACATTGCTCTGGTCTGGCACTCTATTTGCATTTATGCCCCTCAGTACACATACTTTACAATGCTCTGGTGTGGTAGTCTATCCTGCATTCATGCCCCTCTTAAGACATACTTCACATTGCTGTGGTGTGGTTGTGAATCTTGCATTTATGCCCCTCAGTACACATAACTCAGATTGCTCTAATCTGGTTCTATATACTGCATTTATGCCTCTTTGTACACATACTACGCATTGCTCTGGTCTGGTGGCATATCCTGCATTCATGCCCCTCCGTAAACATACTTCACATTGCTCTGGTGTAGTCATCTATACTGCATTTATGCCCCTCAATACACATACCTCACATTGCTCCAGTCAGGTTTTATATCCTGCATTTATGCCCCTCAGTACACATACTTCACTTTGCACTAGTCTGGTTCTATATCCTGCATTTATGCCCCTCAGTACACATACTTCACATTGCTCTGGTCTGGTACTCTATCCTGCATTTATGCCCCTCAGTACACATACTTCACATTGCTCTGGTCTGGTTTTATATCCTGTATTTATGCCCCTCAGTACACATACTTCACATTGCTCTGGTCTGGTTGTCTATACTGTATTTATGCCCCTCAGTACACATACTTCACATTGCTCCAGTCTCGTGGTATATCCTGCATGTATTCCCCTCAGTAAACATACTTCACATTGCTCTGCTGTGGTTATATATCCTGCATTTATGTCTCTCAGTTTACGTACTTCACATTGCTCTGGCCTGTTTGTATATCCTGCATTTATGCCCCTCAGTACACATACTTCACATTGCGCTGGCCTGTTTATATCTCCTACATTTATGCCCCTCAGTACACAAGCTTCACATTGTGTTGGTCTGGTTCTGTATCTTGCCTTTATGTCCCTCAGTACACATACTTCACATAGCTCCGGTCTGGTTTTACATCATGCATTTTTGCCCCTCGGTACACATACTTCACATTGCTCTGGCCTGGTTTTATATCCTGCCTTTATCTCCTTCAGTACACATTCTTCACATTGCTCAGGTCTTGCTGTATATCCTGCATTTATGCCTCTCAGAACACATATTTCACTTTGCTTTTGTCTGGTTGTATATCCTGCGTTTATGCCCCTCAGTACACATAATTCAGATTGATCTGCCTGGCTGTATACTCTGCATTTATGACCCTCAGTACACATACTTCACATTGCTCTGGTCTGGTTTTATATCCTGCATTCATGCCTCTCAGTGCACATACTTCAGATTGCTCTGGTCTGGTTGCATATCCTCCAAGTATGCCCCTCAGGACACATACTTCCCATTTCTCCTGTTTGATTGTTTATCATGCATTTATGCCCCTGAATAAAAATACTACACATTGCTCTGGTGTGGTTGCCATTCCTGCATTTATGCCCCTCAGTACACATACCTGAGATTGCTCTAGTCTGGTTCTAAATCCTGCATTTATGCCCCTCAGTACACATACTTCACATTACTCTGGTCTGGGTGCATATCCTGCATTTATGCCCCTCAGTACACATACTTCACTTTTCTCTGGTGTGGTTGTCTATACTGCATTTATGCTGCTCAGTACACATACCTCGCATTGCCCTGGTCTGGTTGTCTATTTACGTTCCTCAGTACACATACTTCACATTGCTCTGGTCTGGTTGTATAACCTGCATTTCTGTCCCTCAGGACACATACTTCACATTGTTCTGGACTGGTTGTCTATCCTGTATTAATGCCCCTCAGTACACATACTTCACATTGCTCTGGCCTGGTTTTATATCCTGCATTTATGCCCCTTAGTACACATACTTTACCTGCCTCTGGTCTGGTTGTATAGCCTGCATTTATGTCCCTCAGTACACATACTTCACATTGCTCTGGTCTGGTTTATATCCTACATTTTTCCACCAGTACACATACTTCAAATTGCTCTGGTGTAGTTTCCTGTCCTGCATTTCTGCCCCTCATTACACATACTTCACATTGCTCTGGTCTGGTTTTATATCCTGCATTTATGCCCCTCAGTACACATACTTCACATTGCTCTGGCCAGGTTTTATATCCCACATTTATGCCGCTAGGTACACATTCCTCACATTGCTCTGGTCTGGCTGTATATCCTGCATTTATGCCTCTCAGAACGCATACTTCACATTGCTCTAATCTGGTTTTATATCCTGCATTTATGCCCCTCAGAACACATGCTCCATATTGTGATGGTCTGTGTGGCTATCCTGCATTCATGCCCCTCACTACACATACTTCACATTGCTCTTGTCTGGTTTTATATCCTGAATTTATGCCCCTCTGTACACATACTTCATATTGCTCTGGTCTTATTGCATATCCAGAATTTATGCCCTTCAGTACACATACTTCACATTGTTCTGGTCTGGCTGTATATCCTGCATTTATGCTCCCCAGTACACATACTTTACATTGGTCTGGTCTGGTAGTATATTCTACATTTATGCCCCTCGGTACACATACTTCACATTCCCCTGGTCTGATTGTATATCTTGGATTTATGTCCCTCAGTACCAATACTTCACATTGTTCTGGTCTGGTTTCATATCCTGCACTTATGCCCCTCAGTACACATATGCCACTTTGCTCTGGTCTGGATGAAAATCCAGCATTTATGCCCCTCAGTGCACACACTTCACTTTGCTCTGGTATGGTTTTATATCCTGTATTTTGCCCCTCAGTGCACATTCTTCACATAGCCCTAGTCTGGTTGTATATCCTGCATTTATGCCCCTCGGTACACATACCTCACATTGTGCAGTCTGGTTGTATATCCTGCATTTATGCCCCTCAGTACACATACTTCAAAATGCTCTGGCCTAGTTATATATCCTGCATTTATGCCTCTTAGTACACATACTTCACATTGCTCTGGTCTTTTTGCTCGACTGCATTTATGCCCCTCAGTACGAATTCATGACATTGCTCTGGTCTGGTTCTGTACCGTGTATTTATGCCCCTCATTATACATACTTCACATTGCTCAAGGTTGGCTTTATACCCTCCATTTATGCCCCTCAATACACAAATTAAACCTTGCTCCGGTCTGGTTGTATATCCTGCATTTATGTCCCTCTGTACACATACTTCACATTGCTCCAGTCTGGTCTTATATCCTGGCTTTATGCCTCTCAGTACACATACTTCACATCTCTCTGGCAGGGTTTTATATCCTGCATTTCTGCTCCTTGGTACACATGCTTCACATTGCTATGGCCTGGTTGTATGTCTTGCATTTATGCCCCTCAGTACAAATACTTCACATTCCACTAATCTGGCTCTAGGTCCAGCATTTATGCCCCTCAGTACAAATACTTCACATTACTCTGATTGTATATCCTGTATTTATGCCCCTTAGTACACATACTTTACCCACCTCTGGTCTGGTTGTATATCCTGCATTTATGTCCCTCAGTACACATACTTCACATTGCTCTGGTCTGGTTTATATCCTACATTTTTCCACCAGTACACATACTTCAAATTGCTCTGGTGTAGTTTCCTGTCCTGCATTTATGCCCCTCAGTACACATACTTCACATTGCTTTGGTCTGGTTTTATATCCTGCATTTATGCCCCTCAGTACACATACTTCACATTGCTCTGGTCTGGTTTTATATCTTGCATTTATGTCCCTCAGTGCATATACTTCACATTGCTGTGGTCTGGTTGTATATCCTGCATTTTTGCCCCTTGTACACATACTTCACATTGCTCTGGTCTGTTTTTTTTATCCTGCATTTATGCCCCTCAGTACACATACCTCACATTGCTCAGGTCTGGTTCTGTATCCTCTATTTATGCCCCTCAGTACACACACTTCACATTGCTCTGGTCTGGTTCCATATCCTGCATTTATGCCCCTCAGTAAACATACTTAAATGCTTTGGTCTGATATTATATCCTGCATTTATGCCCCTTAGTACACATACTTCACATTGCTCTGGCCTAGTTGCATATCCTGCATTTATGTCCCTCAGTATACATACTTCACATTGCTCTGGTCTGGTAGTATATCCTGCATTAATGCCCCTCAATACACATACTTCAAATTTCTACGGTTTGGCTTTATATCCTGCATTTATGCCCCTCAGTACACATACTACACATTGCTTTAGTCTAGTTTAATATCCTGCATTTATGCCCCTAAGTAAACATATTTCACACTGCTCCAGTCTGGTTTTATATCTTGCATTTATGCCCCTCAGTACATATACTTCACATTGCTCTGGTCTGGTTGTATATCCTGCATTTATACCCCTCAGTACACATACTTCACATTGCCCTAGTCTGGTTGTATATCCTGCATTTTTGCCTTTTGTACACATAGTTCACATTGCTCTGGTCTGGTTTTATATCCTGCATTTATGCCCCTCAGTACACATACTTCACGTTGCTCTGGTCTGATTGTATATCCTGCATTTATGCCCCTCAGTACACACATTTCACATTGCTCTGGTCTGGTTCCATATCCTGCATTTATGCCCCTCAGTACACATACTTAACAATGCTTTGGTCTGGTATTGTATCCTGCATTTTTGCCCCTCAGTACACATACTTCACATTGATCCTGTCTGGTTGTCCATCCTGTATTTATACCCCTCAGTACACATACTTCAATTTGCTCCAGTTTGGTTGTATATCCTGCATTTATACCCCTCAGTACACATGATTCGCATTGCTCTGGTGTGGTTTTATATCCTTCATTTATGCCTCTCAGTATACATACTTCATATATCTTCCATCTGGTTTACATCCTGCATGTATGCCCCTCAGTACACATACTTCACATTGCTCTGGCCTGGTTGTATGTCCTGCATTTATGCCTATCAGTACACATACTGTGGTCTTGTTTTATATCCTGTTTTTATGCCCCTCTGTACACATACTTCACATTGCTCCAGTCTGGTTGTATTTCATGCATTAATGCCCCTCGATACACATACTACACATTGCTCTGTTCTGGTTGTCTATCCTGCATTTATGCCCCTCAGTACAGATACTTCACATTTCTTTGGTCTGGTTGTATTTCCTGCATTTATGCACCTTTGTACACATACTTCACATTGCTCTGGCCTGGTTGTATATCCTGCATTTATGCCCCTCAGTACACATACTTCACATTGCTCTGGCGTGGTTGTATATCCTGCATTTATTCCCCTCAGTACACATACTTCACATTGCTCTAGTCTGGTTTTATATCCTGTATTTATGCCCCTCAGTACACATACTTCACATTGCTCTGGCCTGGTTGCGTATCCTGCATTTATGCCCCTCAGTACACATACTTCACATTGCTCTAGTCTGGTTGTATATCCTGCACTTATGCCCCTCAGTACACATACTTCACACTGCTCCAGTCTGGTTGTATTTCATGCATTTATGCCCCTCAGTACACATACTACACATTGCTCTGATCTGTGTCTATCCTGCATTTATGCCCCTCAGTACACATAATCCACATTGCTCCAGTCTGGTTCTATATCCTGCATTTATGCCCCTCAGTACAAATACTTCACATTGCTCTGTTCTGTTTGTATTTCCTGCATTTATGCCCCCAGTGCACCTACTTTACTTACCTCCGGTCTGGTTGTATATTCTGCATTAATGCCCCTCACTTCACATAGTTCACATTGCTCTGGCCTCTGGTTGTATACATTGAACTTATGTCCCTCAGTATACATACTTCGCATTGCTCTGGTCTTTTTTATATCCATTATTTATGCCCCTCAGTGCACATACTTCACATCTCTCTGGTCTGGTTTTATATCCTGCATTTTTGCCCCTCAGTACACATACTTCACATTGCTCTGATCTGCTTGTATATCCTGCATTCATGGCCCTCAGTACACATACTTCACATTGCTCTGGTCTGGTATTATATCCTGTATTTATGCCCCTCAGTAACCATACTTCACATTGCTCTAGTCTGGTTGTACATCCTGTATTTATTCCCATCAGTACACATACTTCACATTCCTCTGGTCTGGTTTATATCCTGTGTGTATGCCCCTCAGTGCACATACTTCACATTGTCTGGTCTGGTTGCATATCCTGTACTTATGCCCCTCAGTACACATACTACACATTACTCTGGTCTGCTTTTATATCCTGCATTTATGCCACTCTGTACACATATTTCTCCTGGCTCCAGTCTGGTTGTATATCCTGCATTTATGCCCCTCAGTACACATACTTCACATTGCTCTGGTGTGGTTGTTTATCCTGGAGTCATACCCCTCAGTAAACATACTTCACATTGCTCTAGTCTGGTTCTATATCCTGCATTTATGCCCCTTTGTAAACATACTTCACATTGCTCTGTTCTGCTTGTATATCTTGTATTTATGCCACTCAGTACACATATTTCACCTTGCTCTGGTCTGGTTGTATATCTTGCATTTACGCCCCTCAGTACACATACCTCCCATTGCTCTGGTGTGGTTGTATATCCTGCATTCATGCCCTTCAGTACACATACTTCACATTTCTCTGGTCTGATTTTATATCCTGTATTTATGCCCCTCACTACACATACTTCACATTGCTCTGGCCTGGCTTTTTATCCTGTATTTATGCCCTTCAGTGCACAGAACACGATCATCACTAGTAGCTATTTCAGTGATTAGTTGCATTATACTGGGATTTGGGTTTCATCTTCATGACCAGGCTATGCCAGTCATGAGTAAATCCCAGTGTAACCAATGTCCAACCATGGTATATTGCTATATCTACAATCCATTATAAGTAAAGTTAGAAATAGTTAACTGAGGTCTGTAGTTTATCCTGTAAAATGGGTCAGGCATAGCTGAATGAAACCTACAACTTGATACTAAAAAGGTTAAGTGTAGCTAACTGTAATTTGTAGCTTATCCAGGCAATAGGATTAAGTGCAACTAGCTGAAGTTTTTGGACTGTACAATAAACAGTGTTAGACATCAATTAAAGGGGTCATGTAGTTTATAAGGGCAGTACAGTGATGCAGACAGTAGCATTGTCTCCTCTCTCCAAGAGGTTCTTCTGTTCCTTTCTCATTTGGGATGCCTTCATTGTGGAGTCCGCAAGTCCTCCCCTATAATCTCATGGGGTTTCTCTGGGTACTCAAGTTCCTTCCAACAGTCCAGTGACATACAATATGTAGACTAATGACTCTACATTTTCTGAAGTATGTCTGCCATGTGTGTCTGATCTGGAAGAAAGTCCTGGCAGTTCACTTATGGTATGTTGTGTATTTGCCTGATAAACTCTATGGAGGGAGTTGGCTATTTATGCAGTCATTACAGGAGTCAGGAACACTGGAACAATGCTAAGTAAGTGATCATAGGAATCATAAGCTTCCTAGCCATATCCATCTTTAAGTAGACACAATTAAAAGCCCTTGCCAGCCTTTAAAAAACTTAATAGAGCTCAATTCCAAAACTGAGCATGGCTGTTCTTCATAACCTGGAGAAAATGTGTCTGCCCATTAAGTCATTAAGACTAGCTTTATAGACAAAGTAGTGGTTTTCTTGGCCTGTAGTGTAAATCTCTCAATTTTTTTAGTGTTCCTAATACCTTCACAGGAATGGACACCATTCCTAACTGAGAATACACTGAGTTAGTGACATATCCCTTCAGTGACTCCTATTTATTTGTTGACGTCACTGTAGGTCCCTAGTATAGGAGCACGGCTTGTTCATAGGTTCATAGGTAGCTACTAGGCTATCGCCCAAGGGCCTAAGTAAGCCTAGCCAACAAGGTTTCCTCTGCCCCTGTCGAGCAGAGCCACAGAAGTGATCCCTGGGGTGTATTTCATATTTCCCATCCACTCATCAAGATTTTTCTTGAAGAGTGCTAGTGAAGAACTTTGCTTGACATAGATGGGTGGCTTGTTCTAGAGTATAGGGAGTCTCTGGGACAGGAATCTATCCCTCCAGCATGTCCTGTTTATTGTGGTGACAAGGTTTAGGTCCCTAGAGAGTGTAGCTCGGATGGATTGGGATTTCTTTAGGTGTAGCATGTCCAACAGCTCTGGGTTTGACATAGCTTTATATGTTAGGCAGAGATCACCTCAGAGTTGACGATATGCTACAGAGTAAAGCTGGAGTTTTTTGAGATGGTCAGTGTAGGGTTTCTGTTTGAGGCCAGTAATCCTCTTTGTGAGGTACTTCTGTGGCCTTTCCCGCTGCTACAGATATCTTGTAAGGTACATTCCAAAAGGGGTGTTGTACTTTATAATGGGTCTAATGAGTGTCGAGTAGAGGGGAACAATGACCTCTTTTTTTCTGGATAAGAGCCCTTTTGTGATGAGGTGTGCCACGTAGAAGGATTTCCTGACTACTGTGGCGATGTGATTATCAAAGGAGAGACTACTGTCCACCTGGGTCCCAAGGTCTCTTATCACACATTCAGCATTAAGTAGACTGCTGTTTATGTGGTAGTTCATAGGTACAGAGTTTTTACCAAAGGGGATGACAATGCACTTTTTGGCATTGAGCTTGAGGCCATGCCTCTGACAACAGGCATATGTTTCAGTGAGACCCTTCTGTAGGATGTCCACATCATTTGGAGACTTGACTATGGCTCCTAGTTTGCAGTCATCTGTGAACTTCATTGGCCAGAGGTCTTCTGTGTTAGCCTGTACTTCAGAGAAGCAGATACCAAACAGGAGAGGTCCCAGGACTGAACCCTGTTGTGCTCCACTTGTCACTGGTTTGAAGTCAGATTTGGAGTCTGTAACTTTTACGGTGTGGGTTCTGTCAGTAAGCCAGTTGGCAACCCATCTTGTGACATAGGGATTTATACCTAGTTTAGTGAGTTTAGCTATAATTCCAGAATGGGGGATGGTGTTGAAAACCTTGGCGAGTTCAAAATAGGCTGTGTGAGCCACCTTACCCTCGTCTACGGCTTTGGTGACTGCCTCAAAAAAGTCAATCAGGTTCAGAAGGTATGCTCTGCCTTTCACAAACCTGAACTGGGTGGGGTCCAGAGTTTGGAGCTTACCAATGTCTTTGTTTATGAGTTCCATGATGATACATTCCATGGCCTTGCAGACCAGGCTTGTCAGGCTAATAGGGCAGTAGTTCCTAGGATCAGTGGTGGCTCCCCCTTTGTGGACTGGGATAACTGTTGCTGTGCGCCATTCAGTGGGCACAAAGCCTGACATGAGACTATGCTTGAACATGGTGCTTATGTGGGGAGCCAGTTCATTCTGAAGTTCGTGTAAAACGCAGCCTGGGATGTTGTCCTGTCCCATGGATGCTGTGTTTTTTGTTTTAGAGGGTTCAGCTTTTACCTGCATAGATGTGATTACAGGGACTCTGCATTCTTCCAGAATAGATATGGACCCTTTAGGGGGGTGAGAGGGGGGTAAAGTTAGCACTGAACCTATCTGCCAGGATGTTGGCAATATCAGTTGGTACTGCAATTTTCGTGCCGTTGTGCTGTAATTTAGAGCAGATCTGGGTGTTGCCATTGAGATTCTTGACATAGCTATAGAATGCTTTGCGGTTGCCCTTGGAATCAGTGGTGATTTTGTTTTCATAGCTAGCTTTGGAGGATATTATAAGGGATCTCAGCTTCTTACTGAGGCTGACCAGGGAGCTACTCCACTCATGGGATTTTACTCTCTTTCGGAACAATTTCTTCCTTCTGTTGTAGAGTTTGTTTATGGCAGGGGACCACCAGATTGGCTTCCTTTTTTTGGAGGATGGCATCTTTGTTCTGTTTGGGATAGCACAAATCCATGCACTTGTGTAAGTGCTTATAGAGTGCATTTGTGTAGGATTCAGCAGTCGTAACTGTATTGTCCATCTGCATGGGTGTGATGAAGTTCGTCACTTCTGTCTTAAGAAACATGAAGTTGGCTTTGGAGAAATATTTTACCATGGTTTCCTAAATGGTGGGTGGGGGGCGGGATGCGGATATCTAGGATGATTAGCTTATGATCGGATCTGACCAACGTGGAGTTGACTTCAGGTGTGGTACACTGGTCAGTCATGTTGGTAATGACTAGGTCTAGGATATTGTTGCCCCTGGTGGGGGTGTGGATAAGTTGATCCAGGGCATTGAAATTTATGAATTCCAAAAGTGTTGAGCAAAGGAGTTGGTACATGAGTAGTTTTCCCAGTTAATGGTGGCTTAAGTGGTTTCGCTGAAACATAAAAAAATGATTTTGTTAAGCAGATGCTCTTTTAGATTAGCTTTATAGTCACTTAGTGCTTATGGTTTCCTTACAGAAGATGATGCCATGATGCTAACTCCAGTCTTATAACTACCTTTCCCTTATAGTTGTATCATAAGGGTAATAACATTTTCTTGTCAGCCTCTAAGATTGTATATTTGAGATACTTGAGGCACAACTTAAAATGGAGAACATTGACATCTGTGCAGTGACAGAGACCTGGTTCAAAGCTCCAGAGAGCACCCCTGCATTACCAGGCTACAATTCATACCACACCTTTCAGCCACCAAACCCAGACCGAAACACTAAAGGCAGAGGTGTGTCCATATTCATTAAGGATATCCACATCTCCAGGCTAGTTGTGCAGCATAATGCATCCAAGGTTATCCAAGTGCAACTAACTCTGGGCAAAACTGTAATCCAAATTGTAGCTTGCTGCAGATACTCCACCATGCCCCATGATTCCCACTCCTCTTTTATTGATATACTTGAAAATATTAGGGTTCAACCAAACACCCTAATAATGGGTGATTTCAACTACCCTACCATTAACTGGGAAAACTACTCGTGTACCAACTCTTTTGCTCAATGTTTTTTGGAAATCATCAATTCCAATGCCTTGGATCAACTTATCCACACCCCCACCAGAGGCAGCAATATCCTAGACCTGGTCATCATCAACATGGGCGACCAGTGTTCCACACCAGAGGTCAGCTCCTCATTGGTCAGATCCGACCACAAGCTAATCACCCTAGACATCCATATCCCGCTCCCTCCCCCCATTAGGAAAACAACCGTAAAAAATTTCTCCAAAGCCAACTTCACGCTTCTTAAGACAGAAGTGGCAAACTTCATGGCACCCATGCAGATGGACAGTAGAGGTACGACTGCTGAATCTTACACAAATGCACTTTGTAAGCACTTACACGAGTGCATGGATCATGCTATCCCTAACAGAACCAAGATGCTATCCTCCAAAAAAAGGAAGCCAATCTGGTGGTCTTCTGCCATAAACAAACTCTACAACAGAAGAAAGAAACTATTGCAAAAAAGAGTAAAATCCCATGATTGGAGAAACTCCCTGGTCAGCCTCAGTAAGAAGCTGAAATCCCTCATAAAATCCTCCAAAGCTAGTTATGAAAACAAAATTGCCACTAATTCTAAAGACAACCACAAAGCATTCTATAGCTATGTCAATAATCTCAATGGCAACACTCAGATCTGCTCTGAGTTACAGCACAATGGCACTAAATATACAGAATCAACTGATATTGCCAACATCCTGGCAGATAGGTTCAGTGATAACTTTACCCCCCTCTCACCCTCTAAAGGGCCCATCTTTATACCGGAAGAATGCAAAGTTCCTGTAATCACGGCTGCACAGGTAAAAACCTCACTCTCCAAAGCCAAGAACACAGCATCCATGGGACCTGACAACATCCCAGGCTGCCTTCTACATGAACTACAGAATGAACTGGCACCCCACCTAAGTACCATGTTCAGTCATAGCCTCACCTCAGGCTTTGTGCCCATTGAATGGTGCACCACGACGGTTATCCCACTCCACAAAGGGGGAGCCACAGCAGACCCCAGGAACGACCACCCCATTAGCCTGACGAGCCTGGTCTGCAAGGCCATGGAATGTATCATAGAACTCATAAACAAAGACATTGGAGATCTCCAGACTCTGAACCCCACACAGTTCGGGTTTGTAAAAGGCAGATCATGTCTCCTAAACCTTATAGACTTCTTTAAAGTAGTCACCAAAGCCATAGATGAGGGTAAGGTGGCTCACACAGCCTGTTTAGATCTTGCCAAGGCATTTGACACCATCCCCCACTCTGGAATTATAGATAAACTCTTTTGATAAAAACTCTGTTTTATCAAAGTTTGCACTGTTTTTACTGTGTTTATAAGCTAAAACTGTTTACTGCACTTGCTAGTTTAAGTTTTGCCTAAAAGTTAAACTACAGGCTAATACACTCAAGTGTACTAGCTTTTGATAGCATTTAGTCGAAAATCATAGCATTTATTGTGTTTTCTGCTTTTCTGTAAAAAAACTTGAAAAAACTAAAAAAATATCCTTGTTTTCCATACTTTCCTAACTAGTGTTCCAGAGACCAGATTTTGCTGATCCCTGGGCTTTGTCTTGGTTCCTGTGTTTCTCCATTTTCCTTGTTTGGTCAGGGGGAAGTTTCTTTACTCACCAGTGAGAGTGGGGAGTACTGAGCTGCCTGTTTGTCCTTAGAGGAGTGGTTTAAGGCAGTAACTTGTAGTCTATTGGCCATTTTGGGTCATTTCCTGCCTTTTCCAGCCCCCTGCTATAAAGCGCGTTTTAGCGCGCTTTAGCGCGAATTAGCACGATTTAGCGCAGCGCCGGCTAAGCAGGTTTAAACTATTCGGGCTACCTAAAGTCCACTCTTCAAATTTTCCCTTAAAACTACCTTCCTCGAACTATACTACTGTTCTAATCAGCGTATCCTATAACTAAAAAGATCATCTCTACTTGACTCCAAGTAGACTATTCTCTATCTGTTAAACCTAGCACTTGTTCCTACAGTACTTATTACCTTGATACAGCACTCTTGTCATAGATAGTACCCCAAAAAGGCAAACCCCCATTTCTCGGTCACCCACATCCCCCGGAATCTCTTTTAAAGTTTTTTTGTCTATTCCTTCTAGCATGTCGAGGGATCAGTTGCTAGTATCCTCTCCTGCTCAGCTGGTGAACCTGGGAATATTGAGGCAATGTTACAATTGCCTCATGTACACAGACAACCCTCTCCTCCTCCCACAAAACACAAATACATGCGAGAGATGCAACTATACGGCCAAACTGGAGGCTGAGCTCTCTCAACATAGGACTGGCAAGACCAGTCAGGAGGAGAAGGTTACCACACACACTATAGACCCAGTCTCACATAGTACCATCACAACCTCAAATCATACACATAAACACACAAAGACATACTCAGAGGCTCTGATCAAAAATCTACCAAAACAGCAGAGGCCACCAAAGCAGACACCCAAACAACCACCACCTCAGAACACAACACCTGCAACACATAGACCTCACAGTCAGAGTGTCAAACAGTCACAGCCCTTAAGGTCAAACACAATGCCAGACACACTAGTCATTGGTGACTCCATAGTCAGACACACTGACGTCCCGCTCACCAGACTGAGTAAGGAGAGAGTTACAGTAAGCTGCCTGTCGGGCGCTAGAATCCGCCACATAACGCAAGCACTCAGGTCTCTCAACAGCAGGTACAAATACGACTCAGTCATTGTCCACGCTGGTGTAAGCGACCTGAGGCGTACCTCCTTGGACTACATAAAAGAGACATTGAGGAGCTCTCTGATTATGTAGCCCAGGCAGGTATGACCCTGACCTTGAGCAGTATCCTACCTTCACCAAGAATGATGCCACAATACAGAGATAAGATGATCAGCTTTAACAATTGGCTTAAACTCTGGTGTCATTCAAAGGGGATCCAATGTCTGTCTGCCTGGGATGACATGCTGGACAAGCCACGCTGCTTCAAGGGACCGCTTGCACCTTTCACCCTGGGATTCGGATATTGGCAAAGGCTCTTGCCACCCCATAGTGCCTTTTTAGGCAAGGCTCAAATTCTAAACCTACCACCCTAGAACACAAAAAGGAAAAAACTAAGGGTAATGCTGCTCAATGCCAGAAGTCTAAATCTCAAAATGCACTTTTCGAGGCCCTTCTCAGTATGGAGAACATCGATGTCTGTGCTGTGACAGAAACCTGGTTCAAGGCTCCTGAGAGCACCCCAGCACTATCAGGTTTTACCTCATATCATGCGTTCCGGCTCCAAAATCCGGACAATACCAAGAAAGGAGGGGGGTATCCATATTCACCAAGGACACCCACACCTCAAGACTGGTGGCAACGCACGATGCATCAGAGACCATCCAGGTGCAATTAACCATAGGCAAGACTGCTCTGCAAATTGTAGCATGTTACAGGCCACCCTCACAAACTCAGGAACCTCACATGGCCTTCCTGAAAACACTGGAGGGGATAAATGTATCACCAAACACCATCATACTAGGTGACTTCAGTTACCCTAATATAGACTGGGAACACTACTCAAGCCCAAACACCCTAGCCCAAAAGTTCCTGGAATTCATAAACTCAAATGCCATGGAACAACTAGTCACCATCCCCACAAGAGGAGAAAACATACTTGATCTCATCATCATGAACATGGGAGCACAATGTTCAACACCGAAGTATACCCCTCACTGGTGAGATCAGATCACAAACTAATCTCGCTGGAGGTCCTCATCCCACCCCACCTGAAATAAAAAGACCACAGTAAAGAACTTCTCAAAGTCGACTTCACACTTCTAAAGACTAGTGTGGTCTCCTTTAAGGCCCCGAGCGGAAAACAGTACTCAAGCCACTGAATCACTTACAAATGCCTTCTACCAGCACCTGCAGGCTGCATGGATAAGGCAATCCCAAACAAAACAAAGACTCTTTGTACCAAAGGCAAGCGTCCAGTCTGGTGGACCCCAGCCATAAACAAACTCTACAACAAAAGGAGGAAGCTACTACAAGAGAGCAAAATCCTTAAAAGGTAAGACACCTTTGATCACTATAAGTAAAAACTAAGAGCTCTCATAAAATCATCCAAAGCAAATTTTGAGAGAAAAATAGCTAAAGACTCAAAAGACAATCATAAGGCCTTCTTTAGCTATGTTAGAAACCTGGGAGGAAACTCCCAGATATGCTCAGAACTAGTTCAAAATGATGTGAAGATTACTGATCCTACAGACATTGCCAACATACTGGCTGACAGGTTCAGTGCAAACTTCTCCCCCCCCCAAAAGGAGAGATATCTATACCAAACGATTGCAGCCCCCCAAACATCTCTAACGCCCAAGTGAGAACTGCTCTCTCCAAAGCAAAAAACACAGCATCCATGGGACCTGATGGTGTCCCTGGCTGTGTGCTCCACGAACTCAACGAGGAATTAAACCCACAGCTAGGACAGCTGTTTAATCATAGTCTCACCTCTGGATACGTACCCAGGGAGTGGCGCACTGCAACTGTGGTCCCACTTCACAAAGGCGGTGCCTCCACCGATCCTGGAAATTACCGGCCCATTAGCTTGACAAGCCTTATCTGCAAAGCCATGGAGAGGATCATAATGGACCTCATAAATAAAGACATAGAATTTGCAGACTTTGGATCCAACCCAGTTTGGCTTTGTCAAAGGCAGATCATGCCTTTTAAACTTGGTTGACTTTTTCGAAACAGTCACCAAAGCCATTGATGAGGGAAAGGCAGTCCATACAGCCTACCTCGATCTGGCGAAGGCCTTCGATACAATACCCCACTCGGGTATCATTGAAAAACTCATCAGCTTAAATGTTAACCCATACATCACAAGATGGGTTGCAAACTGGCTGAGTGACAGAACCCACAGGGTCAGAGTTGCTGGCGCCATGTCAGACTCAAAGCCTGTAACAAGTGGTGTCCCACAGGGCTCAGTCCTGGGCCCACTCTTGTTTGGCATCTACTTTTCCAGTACAAGCAAACACAGGAGGGTTATGGCTGACAAAGTTTGCAGATGACTGCAAACTGGGCGCCATAATTGAAAACACATCTGACACAGATATCCTTCAGAAGGGTCTCACAGAGACGGATAGCTGGTGCCAGAGCCATGGCCTAAAGTTAAATGCCAAAAAATGCATAGTCATACCCTTCGGGAAAAACAAGGTTACCCCTAGCTACCATATAGGTGGCAATCCACTGAGCACAGAAGAAGTTATCAGGGACCTGGGGACCCAGGTTGACAGTAGCCTGTCATTCGACACCCATGTAGCTAAAGTAGTTAGGAAGACCTTCTACATTGCCCACCTTATCATGAAGGGATTCACATCTAGATCAAAGGAGGTCATAGTCTCCCTGTACTCATCACTCATCAGACCAATGATTGAGTACAATGCCCCATTCGGAATGTATCTGACCCGACACTTGCAGCAGCTGGAGAGGCCACAAAAGTTCCTCACCAAAAGGATAAAGGGTCTCAAAAATCTGTCCTATGCTGCCCGACTGAAAGAACTCCAGCTCTATTCAGTCGCTTACCGCTTGCTCAGAGGTGACCTTTGCCTGACATACAAGGCCATGTCAAACCCAGATTTGATGAATATGCTTCACCTCAAAAAATCTAGATCCGTCAGAGCCACAAGGGCGGGAGACTTAAACCTCGACACTGCTATTAATAGGACGTGCTGGAGGGATAGATTCATCACCCAAAGACTCCCTATGCTGTGGAACAAAATCCTGGTATATGTGAGGCAGAGCACCTCGCTGGCCTTGTTCAAGAGAAATCTTGACCAATGGATGGGAGATTGCAGATATACCCCAGGGATTACCTCAGTGTCACTGCTCGACAGAGGCACAGCAAAATAATGGGTATAGTTCCCCATACTAAAGGGGTGGCATAAGCCACAAAACTAGGGGCTAGGCTTGTAAATGCCCTCGGGCAGATAGCCTAGTATGAACCTATGAACCTATGAACCTATGAATAAACTAGGTACAAATCCCTATGTCACAAGATGGGTTGCCAACTGGCTTACTGACAGAACCCACACTGTGAAAGTAACAGACTCCAAATCAGACTTCAGACCAGTGACAAGTGGAGTACCACAGGGTTCAGTCCTGGGTCCTCTCCTGTTTGGTATCTACTTCTCTGAAGTACAGGCTAACACAGAAGGTCTTTGGCTAGCTAAATTCGCAGATGACTGCAAACTAGGAGCCATAATCGAAACTCCTAATGATGTGGACATCCTACAAAAGGGCCTCACTGAGACAGATGCCTGGTGTCAAAGCCATGGTCTAAAGCGCAATGCCAAAAACTGCATTGTTATCCCCTTTGGTTAAAAACTCTGTACCCATGAACCACCACATAGGCGGTAGTCTACTTAACACTGAAAGTGTGATAAGAGACCTTGGGAGCACAGGTGGACAGTAGTCTCTCCTTTGATAATCACATTGCCACAGTGGTCAGGAAATCCTTCTACATGGCACACCTCATCACAAAAGGTTTCTCATCCAGACAAAAAGAGGTTATTGTTCCCCTCTACTCATCACTCATTAGACCCATTATAGAGTACAAAGCCCCTTTTGGTATGTACCTCACAAGACATCTACAATAACTGGAAAGGCCACAAAAATACCTCACAAAGAGGATTGCTGGTCTCAAACAGATGCCTTATGCAGATCAACTAAAAAAACTCCAGCTTTACTCCATCGCATATCGCCTACTCAGAGGCAATCTCTGCCTAACATACAAAGCTATGTCAAACCCAGAGCTGTTGGACATGCTCCACTTAAAGAAATGCCAATCTGTCTGAGCTACATGCTCTAGGGACCTAAACCTTGTTACTACAATAAACAGAACATGCTGGAGGGATAAATTCCTGTCCCAGAGACTTCCCATATTCTGGAACAGACTACCTATCTATGTCAAACAGAGCTCCTCATTAGCACTCTTCAAGAAATATCTTGGTGATTGGATGGGTAATAGGAAATTCACCCCAGGGATCACTTCTGTGGTTCTTCTTGACAGGGGCACAGAAAAATAATTTTCTTGGGTGGCGAAAGCCAGGGTAAATTTTGGCTAGCCTATTACCTACCTATGAACCTATGAACCTATAATGGGCAGTTTTGCTGTTGGACATGGACATTGACTCAATGTAATAACTTTAAATAACACTGAGCTCACTAGCAAAGTTTCTCTGATTTGTATGGGTCACCAAATGAAACTTTATAGGAGGTCACTATGAGGATTACATGCATCCATTTGCAGTACAAACCTACATATTTGGTTTTTGGCGTCTTGTAGTTTATGCATGTTGGACGTTGGAATGAAAGGTCAGCACTGGTAAGCCATATTCAATGGTGGACGTTGAGAATGCTTCTTCCTATTGCTTTATGGGCTACAGATAATAATAGGTGGGAAATTTTCTAGCAAAGTTTTAGCTGGACTCTTGTCTAACAACAATTTTAGTATATTGTAAAAAGGACAAGGCAGGAGTTAGTCACACAGAGCTATCATTGTTCATTTACATTAGGTATTGAATTGTTTTGCTTACATTGTCTTTTAATAAAAGTAGCAGGTTAGATAGCTTTTGAAGACAGATAAACAACAAATCATTTGATTTATTAGGCTTAGTTAGTAACCTTTTTTGTATACTCAATTACATAGCAAAGTGACACTATTCTGAAAGGTTTGAAGTGCTTAAGTTCTTATTTATAGTTATTTGTCAACATATTCCTTACCTTTTTGTGGTGTATAAGTGACAAAAAACATTTCAAATCACTGGTTAGCCTTTCTAGCCTCCGTTGTTTGTTAAAAATGTAACAACTCTTATTTTCACTATGATCATGTCAGTAATTGTAATCAGTGACCTTTAACCTCAGTGACATGAGGCAAGGGACAGTGTGGGGACTGAGCTCATAAAAACTCAACTGCAAGTGTGTATGGACATATATAGATATGTCTATATACAGATAGATAGATATAGATAGACAGCTAGATGTATAAAGATACAGCATATGTGTATAGATACATCACATATTAACCCTAAGCTGATATCCCCAAGGCATACATGACATCTACTTGAGGCATGGTTTAATAAAATTTTGCAAAAATATGTTTTAAATATAAGGGATGACAAGGACGAAAATGCATAATGTCTCTTAACATATGGCACACGGCAGGCCAAAACATCAGTAAATCACTTTAAACTTTCCTGCATTGTTTTTGTAAATATTTACAAATGCAGAAGACGTTCATTTATCTATTCAGACCTCATAGTTTGTAAACACCTTTAGTTAATGGACTAACACCAGGAATAAGTCGCAAAGAGGTGAGGAGAATTTTGCATTTACATTTTTTTCAAGCATGTACTCATATACTCTAAAAAGAAACATCATGTTAAAAGTTGATTTTTGTGTTCAGCCATTTAACAGTTACCAAAAAAACTTTGATTACTGAATAAAAAAATGTCACTAGAGGTTATAAAAATAAATTACTGTCAGACTTTGTTTAAATAGGTATCAGGAGACATGGTTAGTGGGTCAACTAGCAAACATAAGAGTATGTTTTATATGACATGTCACAGAATAATGTTCCCAGTGTGTGTGTGGGGGTCTATAAATAGGCTTATAACAATGGTTTTGTTCACTTACTTAAGAACAGTATTATGAAACGTTCATTAATTTTGATTATGTCATATGTTTATAGGTAGTTGATCGGTATATAGTTCAGGAGGTCACTGAGAACCTTAGTCCAGTTTATCAACTGGCCCTGAATGCTGTCTGGTTAAGTAACTTACCCAGAGAGAGAGAGGGTCACACAGTAGGCAACTGGAGGCCGTTGGAATCAAACTCTTGACTACAGAAAGCAGCTCACTAACAGTTCATAACATCATTTCTTTACACTGATCACATTAGTAAAACTGTGGGTGAAGGGCCTATTATAGTTAGCAGAAAAAATTACAATGTCAAAACCTTGTTAGAAAAATGTAGTGTTCAATATGTAAATATACATTTGATGCAAATAGCAAAAGTTTCAAATGAGACACATAGGCAGTGCGGATTTATATATAATAACCTTCTTTATTTTTCTGTGTAAACAAACAAATAAGTATATTTTAATTGCATGCCCAGTGATATTTATACTATATAAATACATACGTCTAGAAGTCATAATCGTAGAATATATAAACATGAATATTACTTTATTAGAAGTGATAGGAACGGGCATAAAGAAAAAAATGTGTGTATATATTATTGGTTACGTTTTAAATGTGTGTATATATTATTGGTTACGTTTTAAATGTGTGTATATATTATTGGTTACATTTTAAATGTGTGTATATATTATTGGTTACATTTTAAATGTGTGTATATATTACTGGTTACGTTTTAAATGTGTGTATATATTATTGGTTACATTTTAAATGTGTGTATATATTATTGGTTACGTTTTAAATGTGTGTATATATTATTGGTTACGTTTTAAATGTGTGTATATATTATTGGTTACGTTTTAAATGTGTGTATATATTACTGGTTACGTTTTAAATGTGTGTATATATTATTGGTTATGTTTTTCATGGAATTAACTGTGCTCATTCAGGGCAAGAGGAGGTGACCTGGAAAATACACCAGATGAAAAAAAGCAGTTAAAGTGCAAGTAGCTTGAAAGCCAACACAACGTCAGGGTTAAGTAACCCCTTAAGTTTTAAATTGTTTTAAAAGATGACTATTGAAAGATTTAATGATGTTTCTATGCTTTTCCCTTTTGTTTGTTGTCACAATATTATGCCATGTTTTTGTTTTACTGTGTGACTTGCTCATTATGTACTTTTGATTTATTTTATTCACCATTTGTTATTGGAGAGTATCCAAAACTTAACTGCTCATTGACCTGATCAAGTCTACAAGACAAACAGTGTTTATCCAGGTTTTATCTACATTTTAATAAAAGTTTTTATGTACACCATAATATGTTTTTCAACTTTTCAACTGTTTTGGCTGCGGTGGTGCAGTGGTTAGCATTGTTGCATGTGCCTTCTCTGAAGGTTGGGCACTGGGCTGGAACTCAACAGCAGAAAAACTTAACTGCTAAGCAATTTGTAGATTGGTGATCCCCTTTGGTGACTCCTAACACGGAAAAGCTGAAAAAATTACATACTTTTCAACTATTTATTATTCACCTATTTTTATGACTCTGTGAATGCTAGGTCATATTGAGCCAGCATTTTATGTTTTTAGACTTCTTTTTTGTTGTATATTGGAATATCAGACTAGAAGCTCAGGGCCTATTTAGCCTTTATCAAGCTTTTATGCACGCACTAAGGACAACGTGATTACGAATCAGAGCCTTCAAAACCCTCTAGGATGTTAAATAGGTTAAGGTTTATCTATGGAACTTATTTTTCCTGGGCTTCAATCTTCTTGAAATATTCCTGGATTTAGGAATGAACATGTGCAGAGGATCTTTTCTAATTCTTACTTCTTTAAGTTGGTTACTGATGTTGGTGTTCATGGCTGTTGTGCCATAATTGTTGACATTAACAAGTTCTCCAGTTGAGTTTCTGCAATCTAAGCTACCTGGAAAATGTCTGCACTTGGAGACACATATGAATCCAGGGTGAGTGCAGCTTTGCAGCATTTAGTGCCCTCTATTTGCATCAGAGCATGGAAGCCTAAATACTGGCTATAACGCAAAATCAACCAAGTCTAGAAAGTGGGATAAAGACACAACTTTAAATGGCATCTCTTTTCTGAATGGTAGGCCATTCCATCAGTGCAGGGTACTTCACATCTGAATCACTTTTCATTGACAACAGATAATAAATCAACCATTGTGGACTATGTGGCCTTAATGGCAGAGCTTCCCAAGATTAACAATAAGTTATATAATTTACTAATAACCATAACAATAGTTAGGTATTAGGTAGCACATGCTCTGAATGAACATAGGTCACACATGCTCTAAATGAACATAGGTCGCACATGCTCTGAATAAACATAGGTCACACATGCTCTGAATGAGCATAGGTAGCACATCCTCTGAATGAACATAGGTCGCACATGCTCTGAATGAACATAGGTTGCACATGCTCTGAATGAACATAGGTCACACATGCTCTGATGAACATAGGTCGCACATGCTCTGAATGAACATAGGTCACACACACTCTGAAAGAACATAGGTCACACATGCTCTAAATGAGCATAGGTCGCACATGCTCTGAATGAACATAGGTAGCACATGCTCCGAATGAACATAGGTCACATATGCTCTGAATGAGCATAGGTAGCACATCCTCTGAATGAACATAGGTAGCACATCCTCTGAATGAACATAGGTTGCACATGCTATGAATGAACATAGGTAGCACATCCTCTGAATGAACATAGGTTGCACATGCTATGAATGAACACTCCTATAGTATTGCCAGCATAAAATGCAATGTAGAATCATTAGGTTGTAGGCCTTAAGAGCTACAAAAGTATAGAAAGCAGTGTAAGAAAAGATTAAAGAATTTTAAAAATGAATTAAAAAGGAAAATATTAATTTTTCTTGGATTCTGGAAAATAACTAATGACAACATTGCTTTAAATTTACATAGTCAATATTTAACAAATAACAAATATAAGGTGTGAACTTTTTTCTGCTCTAGAGATCTCATTACATATAGGTCCTAAACCATTTGCTTAAGACAAAAATAATGCACGCTGAACTTCTTTAAATTACCAGTCAAAAATATTATATGCAAAAAAGCTAAACTGTTTGTCAAAAATAAATATACGTAAGCGACAAGTAAAAAAAGAAGACATTTACATATTCTATTTAAACAGCAAAGATTTTGCCTATAGTACTTAGAAGTATTTAAAGAGGCAATGTTTGCATGGGCAAATCCTTTTTTTATCCAACAAATACGTAAAGCATATTTACCTTAAAATTTCAAGTTTCTTCAACATTCACCATTAATACAGTATCAATAATCTGTACTGGGCATCTTGCTTAAGTGATTAACTTCTGAACTTTTTTAATATTTCCTTAAGCCTAAATGGAAATATTTAGTCTTTTCTGAATGCAATAAGGGAGAACCTCATTATTTCCTGTTGGATTGTAAGATTAACAGCAAATTGTTTATTTTTCCCTCTCTGTTTACCCATGGGGTTAACAATGGCTTGTTGTGGGTGGGTGGTCCTACATGAAGGATTACTTTTTATAACTTCCACTCACTGCTTGCTGCCATGGTCTTCAGGTACTCCATCACCCCAAACTGGATTGTGTGTAATCAAAGAATGACTGAAACAAGGGATTTATGCTGCCACTACATTTGTGGATTTATTTAGCTTTAACTGTCACTGATTGAGACGGGAACACTGCAGCACAGATTACAAGATGAGAAAGTAATAAAAAAAACTCTGTATGTTGTACTACAGAGATATGCATATTTGGATGCAATAGTCTGTTTATTGAATTAGTGCAACTCAAACATTTAATAACTCAAAACCCTGTCACTATACTTTGTATTCTACAGACTGGTAAGAGGTGACCTGTGTCTGTCATACAAGGCATCTTCTGACCCATTACTAATGGATTTAATGCACATCAGCAAGTCAAATGGCATCAGAAACAGTCAGTCTAAGGATCTAAACCTTTTCTGCAAGATCAACAGAATGGTTTGGAGGGAAAGGTATAGTTTGCAGAGGATACCACTACTATGGAACAGACTCCCCATCCACATAAAACAAAATTCATCTCTGACCGTTTTCAAGTGCAACTTGGATCTGTGGATGAGGAAACAGAAAATTTACCCCAGGACTGCCCCCTGTACTACTAATGGACAGAGGCAGTCCCTAACTGCTTTATCCCATGCATGAGACCCCTCAAATTATGTATAGTATGATCCCAGTTATTCTCATTAGGGGTAATATAGAATTATCAACCATGGGATGGGTAAGGGTAAGCTCTAACCGAATGGAGTAGGGCATTTCAGGCACAAAAAGGGCAATTATATAGGCTTAAAATAGCTTAAAACCCAGAAGTGTAACATAGGAGATCGAGAGAATTTCTTCTCTCTACTCAATCTTTGGTGTTTTTTCTGAATTTACATATCTAACTGCTGAAATCAATAAATGTTTACATCAGAGGACATGTTATAGATTGCTTCCCTTGACTGCTCTTTATATTTGAAATCCTATAAAGTTTCCACTGGTTGACTTAAAATAAAGCAGCTTACCCAGAGTGCACCTGACACCAGCTTACCCAGAGTGCACCTGACACCAGCTTACCCAGAATCCACTTGATACCACCAGCTTGGCTCATGCGATTAAAACCTGACACATGAATTATGACATTTGATTGTACCAACGTACAGGGTTAGACCAAAGTCATTTTACTATTTAGTGAAATCATTACCTGCTTAATTTCCTAACAATTAAGTCTGCTGTGTTTAATGCCCAGCTATCTTACATGTCAGTTTAGGGAAACTGGTGAAACAAACCAAGTGGCTGCTATCATTCATCTTGTTATTTTTCAGACAGATACATATCTGAGTGGAGCTAACGTCCTTCATAGGAGGAAGTTGATACCTAAGTCTGAATTGCATTAGGCTGTGGTGACGGTCTAAGGCTATGTGTCTGACAATCAAACAGGCCTGGTTTAAAACTGCTGTATTACGATTACTTGAACATGTTTTAACACCCCCCTCCCAATAATTCAGTCTTCAACGCGATGCAAGGAGCCCAGACTCTCATTATTATTAATTTTTAATACTAACATCTGATAAGGACTGGATCTAAGTGACATATATGGGAAGTAGTAAACAGGATGTCTGTGGCATAGATTGTTCCAGTAGGCATGTCACAACCATATGCTAATCTTAATGTGTGTCCATACTAAAGGAAATTAAGATTTTGTTTGAGTGTGGACTCAGATATTAAATACCTGAAAAAGGAAGGGAGAGTTTAATGGATAGATTGGGGGATTTATTTGAATGCTACGTGAAAGGATTGGTGGATCTGATCTCTGGCTCTTAACGATCAAATTCCAGGTATCGGTTATCAGTTGAGTGAGGGATAAGCCTCCTCAGCCTCACCCTGGAATCATAATATAGGCAGTAAGATATCTTCATGTGGAACCTACAGAGGAAGTCAAGATTCTGGATGCCACATGATGTCTTCACTAGTGACAATGACAGAGTTAAAAAATTTGCATGGGAAGAATATGCCGTGGTCCTCACATAAGCAATAAGGCAAACATGTTGTGCTTTGCTGAAGCTCTTCCTCCAGCATAAGGCTGAAATGATGAATTGTGGTCAGTGGCAGGTAGGACTCAACCCATGCTTTTAGCATTTTCTGTGCTCTAACTCCAAATTTTCCACATCACTATTTTTCAAAATAATTTTGAAATTGTAAAATGTTAAACTTTTTATTAACTGGTGAATGGTTTCTTTAATTCTGAAAGACATGTTATATGACTGTAAAGCTATTCATAGAAATAACAACTAATACTGAGAAAGACTTGACTTCTGCTATATGTTTACTTCCAGAAGCAGGGACTGTGGAAGTTGATTCAGAAAACCTCGAAGATGCTGTCATGGAACTGGAACGAGATTTTGGTAAGACTGCCTTAAAATTATTTTGTATTTTAAAGTTCTTGCAGGTGTGTGTGTGTGTGTGTGTGTGTGTGTGTGTGTGTGTGTGTGTGTGTGTGTGTGTGTGTGTGTGTGTGTGTGTGTGTGTGTGTGTGTGTGTGTGTGTGTGTATATATACATATAAGCACACATAAGCTCGCATGTGTGTGAAACATGTCTTGGAAACTGGGTCTCTAGGATTAATAGTTAGAAGGGGTGGCTGAGACATTAGGAATTTATGAAAGGACACTGCTAGAACCAAGGACTGATTTGCCTTTTCAGAATAATTTTAAGATTTGCACTAAAAAGTACTTGAGCCTTTTTTGTCACAGTGTTAGACAAACACGTAAGAATACTACAGATCAGATGAGATATTTTTTAAGTTGAATGTATGACAATTTAATGTAGGAAGGAGTAAAGTGCTACATGTGGCAATTATGACTGCATGGAAATGTGAGAACTATTTTGTTTTTACACTGCTTGTCCTGTCTTCTACCTTTTCAGGAAAGGACCAACTGATCAGAAATTGTGAAAGATTTTGTTCTGGAAAGATAGTACCTGAGTTGTCTGTGTACACCCAATGTATACAGTAGCCTTTCTACTTCATTTTTATGTTCTGGAAAGAGGACAGGGAGATGGATATCTTGGTTTAAAGTAAACCTGGATACTGCTTTAGGTGTAAAAGTAGGTTAGTTCTTAGAGAAACCCTGTCTCTGAAAAAAATGAAATAAGATTCACCCATCCTAAGAGCTTGCAAATCTGATACTCTTCCTGTAAACTTCAGGCCGATGGACAGGACTCTCTTTCATCTTGACAGCCTCAGCTCAGCCTAATGAGCTGGCTCCAATGGAGAAAGTGTTAGTGTTTTTAACACAAAGTTAAAAGCTCAAGGAGGAGACACATGTTTACTAGCAGGCTTCTTTTGCAGCACCCCTTTCAAACACGTTTTCACATGAGGCTGCACTGAAAGAGGGGGATCCATGGGCTGAAAAACGAGCCTGGATTAAGGAGTAAGACAGGCCAAATGAAAGTAACTTTAAACAAATATTACACAACCAGAGAAACATTAGTCCTGAATGAGCCTGGATTAAGGAGTAAGACAAGCCAAATGAAAGTAACTTTAAACAAATATTACACAACCAGATAAACATTAGTCCTGAATGAGCCTGGATTAAGGAGTAAGACAGGCCAAATGAAGGGTAACTTTAAAAAAAAACACACACACCAAGAAACAGTAAATAAGGAGTAAGACAGGCCAAATGAAAGTAACTTTAAACAAATATTACACAACCAGAGAAACATTAGTCCTTAATGAGCCTGGATTAAAGAGTAAGACAGGCCAAATGAAAGTAACTTTAAACAAATATTACACAACCAGAGAAACATTAGTCCTGAATGAGCCTGGATTAAGGAGTAAGACAGGCCAAATGAAAGTAACTTTAAACAAATATTACACAACCAGAGAAACATTAGTCCTGAATGAGCCTGGATTAAGGAGTAAAACAGGCCAAATGAAAGTAACTTTAAACAAATATTACACAACCAGAGAAACATTAGTCCTGAATGAGCCTGGATTAAGGAGTAAGACAAGCCAAATGAAAGTAACTTTAAACAAATATTACACAACCAGAGAAACATTAGTCCTGAATGAGCCTGGATTAAAGAGTAAGACAGGCCAAATGAAAGTAACTTTAAACAAATATTACACAACCAGAGAAACATTAGTCCTGAATGAGCCTGGATTAAGGAGTAAGACAGGCCAAATGAAAGTAAATTTAAACAAATATTACACAACCAGAGAAACATTAGTCCTGAATGAACCTGTATTAAAGAGTAAGACAGGCCAAATGAAAGTAACTTTAAACAAATATTACACAACCAGAGAAACATTAGTCCTGAATGAGCCTGGATTAAAGAGTAAGACAGGCCAAATGAAGGTAACTTTAAACAAATATTACATAACCAGAGAAACATTAGTCCTGAATGAGCCTGGATTAAGGAGTAAGACAAGCCAAATGAAAGTAACTTTAAACAAATATTACACAACCAGAGAAACATTAGTCCTTAATGAGCCTGGATTAAAGAGTAAGACAGGCCAAATAAAAGTAACTTTAAACAAATATTACACAACCAGAGAAACATTAGTCCTTAATGAGCCTGGATTAAATAGTAAGACAGGCCAAATAAAAGTAACTTTAAACAAATATTACATAACCAGAGAAACATTAGTCCTGAATGAGCCTGGATTAAGGAGTAAGACAAGCCAAATGAAAGTAACTTTAAACAAATATTACACAACCAGAGAAACATTAGTCCTGAATGAGCCTGGATTAAGGAGTAAGACAGGCCAAATGAAAGTAACTTTAAACAAATATTACACAACCAGAGAAACATTAGTCCTGGATGAGCCTGGATTAAGGAGTAAGACAAGCCAAATGAAAGTAACTTTAAACAAATATTACACAACCAGATAAACATTAGTCCTGAATGAGTGCTGCATCTTTTGTTGGCATCAGTTTGCTAATATATGATTTTCTGATAGCGGCTTTCTTGCATCCAGTAATACCTGTTGCACATCCCAAAAAAGATGCTTAAAAGCTGTTAAGTTCCTATCAACCAAACAGTCACTTACATTGTTTGGGTTCAGGATGTTATCAAACACCCAGTCTGCAAGGAAGCTTGTGATGATTTTCCCTGGCCATTTCCAGAAAAAGGGAGTACCACCATTGTCTGGGCCAGAGGGGAGTCAGCACTATCATCTTTGGGGAGTCTTTCTTTTTTCCCCAATATTTTTATTGAATTTAAACACATGAAAATATTATAGTCATTCTCAGAAGTCTACTGGTTATTGGAAGAAAGGGTAGAAAAGCATACATGAGTATTCCTATCCAAGAAAAAGAAAAGGCATCTGTCTTCCAGGCCTTCTTGCATGGAATCCTAGAGCATAATTTTGCCAAATGGCTATTTAGAGAGGAGACAAAAGATATGTTTGAAGTGTTCTGCAGTGATTGATCAAATTTTGGAAGACTCTCTGATTCAGCTTTGGCTCATGAAGATCTCTCATGGTCATGTATAACATTTCTGCCACACAGCTGTGCTCTGAATGTAAGCTGTCTGTAGAGTGAGATTGTGCTGAAACACTATCTCCCAAAGTAACATGACTAGTCTGCACAGAAGATAAGATCTGGTTCCCCCTTACCTGTTTATGTACCACCTCACTGTGGTGTTGTCTGTAAACATTTGTAGAGATCCCAGGGACCAGGGATGATTTAGAGAGTTGAGAACATTTATATGTGATAACATAATAACATAATAACATTATTTTATTTTTGACATCCTCTGGGAGGTTTTGCAAACAGTTCCAGTGACAGTGTTCCCCAGAAGTGGTATCAGTAGGATCACAGGCACATGTTAAACAATTAGTATTTACTAGAGAAATAGTAGAAACCAAATTACACAAAACAGATTTTTCTTCACAAGAGGCAATCAATGCTAAAACATTTCCCATATTCTCAAAACTGGCCAGGGAAAACTTCAGCCTATGAGCCTGACAACTGAAACTTCTAAAAACAAAAGTTGCAAAGACATACACTTTTCCCCCCAAACTTATCAAAAGCTTTCCCACCACTGTCAGAAGGACAGGGATTAGTATATACAAAACATGTAGCAGTAGCTGGTTTTACTAAAGCTATAACTGCTGGGTCAGCTCTAGGATTAGTGTATAAAAACTTAAAAGACTAAGGAACCTAATATATAATCTATCTGCTTTTTAGAGGGCAGCAGGCTGACTATCAGGGAAAATTCATACTGTGACAAAACTTCCTCAACTGTAGAAAGAACAACAAGAATAGGTGTAGGTTCAGGAAATTTCAATTGTAAAGAATCATATTTTCTGAAGGACTCCGAAACATCACTGTTTTCACACTGAAACAACAGATTAATTCTAGAATTTGTCTCAGAGAAAGAGAATCCTTCACATGGACTATCTGAATTCATTATCCTCAGAATCTGGATCAGAAATCTGTAGAGACATTACATCATCTGCCTCTTTATACTCCATTTGACGTTCTAGCACTTGAATCTTTCAGGAAAAGAAGAATCCTTTTTTCTTTTACCAGAAGCGGCCATGTAAGAAGGATCAAGAGCCTATACTAAACCCCGAAGTAAGCCCGATAAATAATTCCTGGCAATGTCATTAACACAGGGGAAGACATATGTTTCATCTTTTATTTTTTTCAGGAATTTCTAAAGAAACAGACTGAGAATTGCCTGCAATCACCTCCCCAGGGTTGAGCACACTTTTTGGCTAAGCAGAGAGACATTCTCTGTCTTTTCTGTCAGGACTGACAATAATGGCTCTCTCCTGCCAAACAAACGCACTCCAACAGCTGCAGAGGATGCATCTAACCCATGGTTCATGGTGGCTGTAAGAACTACACCAGTAGGACCCAGGAAAAAGAGGAGTGCTCCAAGAAACCAGCCTTTTCAGCTATAGCAGAGTCACCCACCTATGACTGGGGCAAAATATCAGCCAGCTGTGGTGACAAAGGCTTCTTAACAATTGTTTTCTTTTTGTGGCTGGGAGAAGATACAAACCAGGAACTAACAGGTTATTCCTTGGTTAAGCCAAAAAGGTGCTTGGTTTTCATTAAAGGCAAAGCCACAATAGTAGCAGGTAAAACAAATAAGTTGTAAAAAAGTAACTTCCCGACAAAAAACACACAGTAAAAAGCACTTTAAACACTTATCACAATGTCCAAAAAGTAAAATAACATCAGAATATGTGCAGAAAATGTAATTTGAATACGTTTTTGATAATTATTTACCACAAAAATAAAACTTAATGCTCCTATTTAAAAGTGAGCAAAAATCACATGGCAGTAAATAAAAACACTTCTTATCTAAAATATATGCATTTTAGTTTTGAAAGTAAATTTTCTGCCACAAAAATGAAGTGGAATATTTTTCCCCAAAGGGAACTTATCTGCCCAAACTGTGGAATAGCATTCACTGGCTGGTGATTCTAGAAAGCCCACAAGGGAGTGCTCTTTTCAGTGGCAGAAAAGTTCCAAAGGGTTTGGAAGCCAAACCTTTATTTTTGTCAGCTGAGCTCAAGCTGATTAATGGTTTGGGTGTGTGGAAGGTGTCTTGATGCTTTGGAAGCTGACAGGATTTTATACCTTCGGAAGGACATAACCCATATAGCTTAGGGCTACTGTAACATGACTAGAATGAAGGACGAAGGGAGATTGATGGAGAGAGCTCTAGTCAGTAGGAAGTAGAAAGGATCAATAAATTAATTCCAAAAAAAGTATGTCGGCAAAATTTGGACAGCATTATGAGTTAATAGGCATGTAAAATTATTCAAAAGAAGGATATGACAAAAGTTCTAAATTAACAGCATATGAAAGGATAGAATGGAATGATGACAGGGTAAATAGTGTTCACTTGAGAATGTGTGAAAAAACATATTTAAGGACTACAGACTATTGCTTTGATTAAACATACACTTCCAGACTTTTTGACAAAATATTTTAGCCGAAATTCAACCCAGGATTAGGTACATGGGTAGCTGAAACACGTGGAAGTGGTAGGAAGATAAAAGAAGAATTAGAAATAAATAACATCAGAAATATCTGGTTTAGGAATCTAAACCTCTTCTACAACATCAATGAAATGGAAGGAGGGACAGCTATATCTCACAGGCGATACTGCTGATGTGGAACAGACTCCCCATCCACATAAAACAAATTTCATCCCTGTTCATATTCAAACACAACTTGCATCTATCGATGGGAAGCAGAACATTTACCCCAGGACTTCCATCTGTACTACTAATGGGCAAAGTCAAATCCTAAATGTTTTACCCCATACGTGGGTCCTTACAAATTATCCGTGCTATGGTCTCAGGTATTCATATTAGAGGTAATGTATAATTATCAACCATGGGATGGGTAAGGCCAATCTCTAACCAAATGGGACAGGTGATTTTGAGCACAAAAAGAGAAAGTGGCTAGGCTTAAAGTGGCCGGAAGGGCAGCTTGCCAAGTATTTACCTATGAGCCTATTAACCTATAAAAATGTACTGAGAACTTTAAGAAATTTGTACAGTTACTTTAGAAACAGAAAGACCCAGAGTTGTTATTAACAGGTATAATCATGCCTTTGATCACATAGATCAGGGAATAGTTGATAAATATTGCTAAGGTAAGACATACAATTTGGAATTGCTTGGGTACTTACAGATGTTCTACAATGTTTTATATGATTAATAGCTGGTGGAAACCAGCAAGGTGTTGACAGCAACAGGTAATGGCAAGAAGGACAGCTGTCCCGCTCGTGTATCGTATTATTTATTTTGGTTATATAAGAATTAACTATTCTACAAGATAAAAATGAAGGCAGACAGTGCATTGGGATTAGTGCTGGGAGAAGAGGTCAAGTTCCCACTAATGACTACATAAGCAGATGTGTGGTGGTTATATGTAGGAACAGAAATTTCTGAGGAAGAATATGAATACATTATAGACAGGACTGCTTGCCTTCATATGATGTTAAATGCAGAAAATGAGAAAGCTGCAAGTGATTATGGGGTTCGGTTTAAGGAAATAAGTTATTTGAGTTTTGAAATTTGAAGGTACACAAGATGGCAGAAGTAACTGGGGAGAGAGGTCTTATGGGAATATAATAACCTTGGAGAGGAAGTGCGTTTGTATTTGGTACTTATTAATATATTTGTAGTACCACACAAATGATAGAGCAATGGAATGCAAATCTGAAGGCACATGGGATGAAACTAAGCACAGATAAGATGGTGGTAATGACAGCAAACTGGGGAAATCAGAAGAAGAAGCTGAGAATTGAGATAGAAGGGAAAATGGAACAGATTAACAGATTTGAGTATCTGTGAGGGGTGGATGAGGAGCAGGGAAGTCTGAATGAAGAGGTCAAAGGTAGAATCGGAGGGGCTGCAGCCAACTAATATAGAGTGTCAGGAGTAGTGTATGACAGACGAATGCCAAAGAAACTGAAAAGTGAGGTGTGCAAAACAGTGGTGCAACCAGGACTACTGTATGGTACAGCAACCTGGGGAGTAAATGTAGAGAAGTTGAGGAAGCTAGAGGGGATGGAAATCTGAAACAGGTCGTAGGATGCACACTGTGGGATGCATGAAGGAATGAGGATATAAGAACAGAAGCAAAAGTAGCTCCAACTGTAGAAAAGGTCAAGGAGAACAGATTATGATGGTTTGGGCACATGTGCAGGAAAGCAGAAGACAATCTGGTGAGGAATATTTGGGATAGACAGCAAAAAGGTAGATGGATTGTGTGGAAGAAGATCTATAACAGTCAGGCATGAGTGTCAAAGAAGGCAGGAGTGTGACACTGAATTAAGACAGATGGCAGCAATTAACAAGACACCTCAACCCCATGTAGAGAATGGGAACAAGGGGGCTGATGAAGATGAACATGAGGAAGATGATGATGACTGCAGAGTACCACAGATGAACATGAGGATGATGATGATGATTGCAGAGTACCACAGATAAACATGAGGATGACGATGATGATGGATGATGATGATTGTAGAGCACCACAGATGAACATGAGGATGATGATGATTGTAGAGTACCACAGATGAACATGAGGATGCTGATGATGATGATGATGATTGCAGAGTACCACAAATGAACATGAGGATGATGATGATGTTGATTGTAGAGTACCACAGATGAACATGAGGATGATGATGATGTTGATTGTAGAGTACCACAGATGAACAAGAGGATGATGATGATGACTGCAAAGTACCACAGTATATTTCAAAAGCAAGGTAATAAGAGTGCATTTTATCCATGATAGGGGTCTTGTCTCACTACAGTTAAAAAAGTAGCAATTTATAGGAAGGAAGTGTGTATAGGACTAACCCTGATGTCAATGGAGAGCTATCTTGGAATGAGAAAAACATACTTTAGGCAAGATTTTGTGGTTCCTCTTTAATTCATGGTGCAAAAATGGAAGAGGACAAAAGAGGGTGCAAATTAAGGAGTAGAGAAACAACTGCAATGAAATGTTAAAGAAATTAAGGAAACAGAGACTAGATACAAGTTTCAAATGAAGGTATGATAGTGGTTTTCAACATATAATACAATTTAGAATTCTAGAGCCATGCTGGTTAGGTTAAACTGAAAAAGCCCAGCAGACTCTAAAAAAGAGTAAAACATGCAAACAGAAAAAGAAAACTCAGGATTTTTCTGAATAAATGTGAAAAAAGGAATTATCTGTAAAAGTGAGCATGAAATACAAAGTGAGCAGTGAAATAATACAGATGGTAGGAAGATGGGTGCGTGAGGAATGGAAACAATATGGAAATGCGGCATATATGTTGGCAGTGACAGGCCAAAACAGACAATAAGCAAAGCGAAAATGTCAAAATGATAGTTGAAATATATATAATATTTTCCATTTGGCTTCAGATAAAATTGTCACTGCAGTTGTGGGAAATCTGGAAATGCAAATTTTAGACAACATTCTTTAAACGGTTTCAGTAGCAGAGGAAAGTTAATTAAAGAGTGGAATTCATAGACATCATGTGCAGATATGTATATGAACCCTGCTACATATGCAGATATGTATATGAACCCTGCTGCATGTGCAAATATGTATATGAACCCTACTGCATGTGCAGATGTGTATATGAACCCTGCTGCATGTGCAGATATGTACATGAACCCTGCTGCATGTGCAGATGTGTATATGAACCCTGCTGCATGTGCAGATATGTATATGAACCCTGCTGCATGTGCAGATATGTACATGCATCCTGTTCCACTGCAGATCATTATGGAACAATTGATGCAATGCTGTAGTTTTGTTTTGTGAATGGTATACATCACTGGAGGGGCTGATTTGCATATGCACTCTGCACATCGAGTATAATGCCTACACAATGACTTTGACAACATGCAATGCCTTAACCTGTGGTGTTATTTCTTTCTTGAATCACAACAGGCTTTCTTATGCTAATCTAGGCATACCAATACACACTGTTAATGAACAGCATCCAGTACTACAGAAATGAAGCATGTAGATGAATAAGAAGGGAAGAGCGTGACTGCATGAGGCAGGGGGTGATTAGGAAAAAGGGGAGGAAATAGGTTCCTGTGGGATAGGGTATAGTTATAATGGATGAAGGGGAGGGCAATAAGCTACTCTGACAGTGAGTGTGGTTATAATGATGGATGAAGGGGAGGGGAATAAGCTACTCTGGTGGTGGGTGTGGTTATAATGATGGATGAAGGGGAGGGGAATAAGCTACTCTGGTGGTGGGTGTGGTTATAATGATGGATGAAGGGGAGGGAAATAAGCTACTCTGGTGGTGGGTGTGGCTATAATGAAGAATGAAGGAAAGGATGGAATGAGCTGCTATGGGGAAGATGCGGTTAAATGAAGGATGAAGCGGAAAGTAATAAGCGACTGGGGAGAGTGTGATTATAACAAGAGATGAAGGGCAGGGGTATAACCTGCTTGAAGTGGATGTTGTTATAATGAAGGATAAGGGGGGGGCAATAAGCTACTGGGGAGAGTGTGATTATAACAAAAGATGAAGGGCAGGGGTATAACCTGCTTGAAGTGGATGTTGTTATAATGAAGGATAAGGGGGGGCAATAAGCTACTGGGGAGAGTGTGATTATAACAAAAGATGAAGGGCAGGGGTATAACCTGCTTGAAGTGGATGTTGTTATAATGAAGGATAAGGGGGGGCAATAAGCTACTGGGGAGAGTGTGATTATAACAAAAGGTGAAGGGCAGGGATATAACCTGCTTGAAGTGGATGTTGTTATAATGAAGGATAAGGGGGGGGCAATAAGCTACTGGGGAGAGTGTGATTATAACAAAAGATGAAGGGCAGGGGTATAACCTGCTTGAAGTGGATGTTGTTATAATGAAGGATAGGGGGGGCAATAAGCTGGTCTGGGGGAGAGTGTGATTATAACAACAGATGAAGGGCAGGGGTATAACCTGCTTGAAGTGGATGTTGTTTTAATGAAGGATAGGGGGGGCAATAAGCTGGTCTGGTGGAGAGTGTGATTATAACAACAGATGAAGGGCAGGGGTATAACCTGCTTGAAGTGGATGTTGTTATAATGAAAGATAGGGAGGGCAATAAGCTGGTCTGGGGGAGAGTGTGATTATAATAAAGGATGAAGGAGCAGGGACTAAGCTTCTGTGGTTTCATAATCACTATGTTACTTAAGATGCATTTTTTATCATCTTCTTGCTGTTATTTTACTACTCAAAATGATAAATGTATTTATTGGTATTTTTGTTATGTCACAGATAGCTACATATTTATTTATTTGTTTAGATGTGTTAACCAGCATAGAACAGCGATCCTTATGAAACTGTTTCAGTTTCAGCCTGGGAGCACAGAAAACAAACTAGTACAGAATATTTCAAGTAGAACAGAAGCAGCAAAAATACAAACTATGTATTTGCAAAACCATGACATAACTTAAGAACCAACAGTAATACATACAGAAAATATTCTCATAGTTATATGGATGAGAAATTAAATCTAAAGAGGGCTAGACAGCCTGGAGAAGATGATGTTAATGACAGTTTATATGTCCAGCGAGAAAAGCACATGAATTTATCTTGAAAGTTGGGATGAGCTTTAAGTTCTGGATGGAATTTGGGATAATAGGAATTTTATTTAAGATGGAGAGGTAGTGATTCCCATACTCTGTGATGAAGAATAGAGGAGGAGATCTTTATGCAATTACAGTCTGTTTTGGATGTTTGGAGGAGTGGATCTGAGTGCTTATAACTTTTAATATTCTATGATGCCATCTTCCAAATTAGTTTACAAGTTAAGGGGACAAGGTTGTGTGATGAATAGGACATGAGGGATCCAGTCTATGTTTATTTATAGAGAAGGGGAGATAAAATGGACTCGAGTGTCACCTTTTAGAAGGGGGATGGAAGGTGAAGTAGATGAGTTGAATTGTATTGAAAGTGATGATTGGATATGCATTTCTGGAGCCATCGATGCCAACTCAGTCTGTTCTCATTCCAGTGATATTGTTTATGATCAATTAGATCAAAATCTTCTATTACTTAAAGAAATGGCTCAAACAACTAAGCCTTTGTCCATTCCTATTAGCATGCTGTCAAAATACTCCAGAGAGTTGTTGTAATGGTTCAGCCAGAGCAGAATGTATGTTACTTGCGGAGAAGGTATTGGCCGAACTGTGGGAGATGAATATAAAGTGTTTTTTTAAGAATGGAAATGAGGTGGAAGTCAGGTATTAGATTTTTGGGGCAAAGGTATTACAATTGATGTTTTCCAGATATTATGCATTATGCAGAGGCTGTACATCTTTAGATCTGATTGTTTTTAAATAAAATAGGGGAGTGAATGGTGGTGGCATAAGGGTTTTAGAAGGATCTTTAGTGTTGCTGGGGCAAGGTCCAGGTAGGGTGCTGAAGTGGGAAAGAAGACTGGTTGAGAAGAGTTGAAAGGTTGTATACTACCTTTGAAAGGATTTGAGTGATCTGTTAGAGGGCTGACCTCCTTCCAGAAGGGTTTTGGGGAGTTTAGCAGCATAGTTTGATTTAATTTCATGATGTGGTTTCTGCAATACCTCATTGCTTGTTTATCAAGGATGTGAAGTTAAATGACATGTTGTCTAATGGGGATGTGGGATTAAATTATATGTTTTCTAATAGGGATGTGGGATTAAATGACATGTTGCCTAATATGGATGTGGGATTAAATGACATGTCGTCTAATAGGGGTGTGGGATTAAATGGCATGTTGTCTAATAGGGGTATGGGATTAAATGACATGTCTAACAGGGATGTGGGATTAAATGACATGTTGCCTAATAGGGATGTGGGATTAAATGACATGTTGTCTAATAGGGGTGTGGGATTAAATGGCATGTTGTCTAATAGGGGTGTGGGATTAAATGACATGTCTAATAGGGATGTGGGATTAAATGACATGTTGTCTAATAGGGATGTGGGATTAAATGACATGTTGTCTAATAGGGATGCCGGATTAAATTACATGTCTAATATGGATGCCATATTAAATGGCATGTTGTCTAATAGGGGTGTGGGATTAAATTACATGTTGTCTAATAGGGGTGTGGGATTAAATAACATGTTGCCTAATAGGGGTATGGGATTAAATGACATGTTGCCTAATAGGGATGTGGGATTAAATGACATTTTGTCTACTAGGGGTATCGGATTAAATGACATGTTGTCTAATAGGGTTGTGGGATTAAATGACATGTTGTCTAATAGGGTTGTGGGATTAAATGACATGTTGTCTAATAGGGATCTGAGTTTAAATGATACGTTGCCTAACAGGGGGTGGGATTATATGGCATGTTGTCTAATAGGGATGTGGGAATAAATTTCCAGTTTTTCCTAGAGTTTTAATTTAAACTCATATGTTACCCAGCAGTTTTTCTTGGATTTGTATAGTCTTTTAATTAATGGGAAATAAGTGTCTTGGAGGTTAGTGAGCAGTTTGATGAGTTGATCAGGAGAAAGGTCGGAGTCGGTCTAATTTAGTATGTGTCCTATTTGCTGACAGGGATACTCCATACTCTTGCTATAACAAATTCTTTAAGAAACAGTCTCAGACTGAAATGACCTCAGTTCACCACTGCTATCTGTAGAAGATAATTTACTAAACAAGCTCTGGCTTTGTTGAATAGCCTACAACTGAAATTACTACAACACGAACACTTACACACTTAAAAAATAAAGCTTCATCTTATACAAGAGTTTAAATGTTCCTGCTGTTGAGATTCTGAGTTTGAAAACAAGTTACTGTGGCCTCAAAACATAAGTGTCTTTTCTATTTCTTATCTTAGTATTGCCATTCATATCCTTTCCCTTCAGTGCTACTTCATAGGTTAGGTTCAGAGGGCAATACTAGACTTTTTAAGGGCCATTAGTAGCCTAGCCACAATATCCCAGATTGTAGATACCCATCAGCTTAACTGAATTATACCTAGTTTTGACTCCTATCAATAAGGGCTTGAGAGGACGGACCCTGAGTACATTTGCAGTTGCACATGCTTTCATCCAGGTTATGATTAAAGAGGGTCAAGGATCTAGTTTGCTTTATATCCAAAAGACGTTTATTCCATATGACTGGGACATCCAGCAGGTCCAACTTGTATTTTAGTGGAAGTTAGATTTATTGAGTTTGTGTTTAGGGTGCTGTTAGTTTATTTTTCAGATGTACAAGAGGTTACAATGGACTGGATCCATCAAGCCTCTGTAAATTTGGAAACAATCACCTCTTAAGAGAATATAGGAACCAGAAAAGGGAGACAGAGAGCACTTTAAGGCAACCTGGGTAGCTCAAGGAAGACATGCCCTAGATTATTTTAGTGAGGAAATACTGCTGTTTCTGAAGCTGGGTCATATGCTTAGACAAGTACATATCAAAAGGTCCATTACAGTCTAAGGGCCTGATGAGTGAGGCACAGAGAGAGAGAGAGATGATAAATCCCTTATATTTGGAAAAATTACTTTTAATTAGTCCAGTGTAAAAGGATTTCCCAACAACAATGGATACATGGTGATGAAAGGATAGTTTTTTGGTTAAAAAAGTTCCCAGGTCCCTAATTGCTGAGTCAACTTTCAAAGGGGTGCCATGCATCTTGTAGGAGGATGGGTGCCCAGTTTTACTTCAGGAGACAATGCTGCATTTTTTGGCATTTAGTTTTAAGCAATACAACAGGGAACACTTATTGGTGTATGCTAGTCCCTCCTGAGGAATCTGGAATTCACATAGGGAGTTAAAGGCAGCTCCAAGTTTGTGGTCATCTGTAAACCTGGCCAGCCACTGGCCCTTGATGTCAGTCTTGACATCACAGAAGTGAATACCAAAGAGAAGTGGTCCTAGGACTGATCCCTGGGGGACACTACTGGAAATTGCTCTTTTTGAAGAGACTGTGTTTCCTACTCCAATAGATTGGTTTTGCCAGTTTGCTATCCCACAGATAACACAGGGATTTACATTTAGTTTGCTTAGGTGTTGATAAAGTCAGAACGTGAGATAGTATCAAAGGCTTTGGCCAGGTACAGGTATGCAGTCTAATTCATCAGTGGCATGTTCAAAAAAGCCCACCAGGTCCTGAAGGCAGGATCAGTGTTTATCAAACCCAAACTGGCTTGGATTCTGGGTTTATAGTCTGCTTATGTTCTTGTTAATAAGTTCAATAAAGACGCATTTCATTGCTGGCAGATAAAGCTGATGAGTCTTAGAGGGCTATAACCTCTTGGGGTTTACTATAACAATTGCAAAGGGAGATTGTCCTCAGATGGAACACTTGAATGGTGGATATTCGAATGTCCATCTTGCTGAACATCTGCATGTTGAAAGTTCATATCAGCGAATGCACAGTGCATTCGGTGATATAAACTCAAAGTACTGTCAGAGATCGTACTACAGTGTGGTGTGGGAAATTCATCCCTTTACCCACTGTAGTACAATCTCGCAGTTGGAATATAAAGTTAGCAGGGGGTATGCAGGGGGCAAGCCCCCCTGCAAAAATGTGATGTTAGGTGTAGTGGTTTAGTGTTTCTATACTCCTACATAGACATCATGTGATGTTTGATTTTAATTTCGAATCAGCTGAAACAGGCTCATTGAGTGCAACTATATATTCTGATGAAGTCTCGCTTTTGTGGAGATAAAAGCATTTAATATGTTTGTTCTTTATTAAAATTAAAATTGTGCGGTGGTTTGCCTTATGGGCTTTTGGACTGAGCATATGTGACACATAGATGTTTGTTTCATGGTGGGTGTTGCCTGTGATGTGTGTTTGTGAGGTAGCTGAGGATACTTCTTTCTTGAGTCACATTTAGGAGTCCTCTGTGGTTTAGGCAGGATACTTCTATGTGTTTGTTCCAAGGTTTTTGAGATTGATTTAGTGAGGTGCTGTCAGCCTTGTTATTTGTAACATCTTTGTGTGAGAGCATTGCCTCCAGTAACATTTTATGACTACATCTCTCATAGGTTCATAGGTTGGTACTAGGCTATCGACCCTAGGGCCTATGCAAGCCTAGCCATAACAATTTCCTGGTTATTTCTTCCTATAATATTTACTTCCCTATGGCAGATTATTTAAGTAGGCAGTTGCCAGTAACCATGAGGCAGTTGCTTCAGTGTCTTAGGATGCCTGTTTCAACCAAGCTGGTAGTGACACAGTTGGAAGGTGCAAATCCATGGTTCCAGTTACTTACCACAATGGGATGGTGGGTAAGTGCCTAAGAGATTAAGAGCTGCTTATCCGCAGCATGTTCTGTCTAAGATGATAATACAAGGGGACACATAAAGAAGAACAAGCCAGTTCATGCTCATCGGGTGATGTTGGGGTTTGGAATTCCTTTCCAAGTAGCAGGGCTTTTGTAGAAGGATACCTTTTACTTGTTATTGCAGAGGACATCTAATGATCTCACCCCAGCACCACTTAATTCCCTTCTGCTATTATAATCACCATAAGACCCCGAAACAGATATTTTGTTGGTTACACTGGGGAACAGTCAACAAAATATATTAACTCTTGGTACCATACAGCATTGCATTTGATATAGTATGTTTAGCAAGTTAGTGACATAAGTGGATATTATCTCAAAAGTGTTCTTTTGCATATTTAAAAGAAGCTGATCTTGTATTTTACAAGATACGATTGTGCTTCATGCTTCACTCTTGTTACTGTTTTCATACAGCACAACTTACGGATTATTTCAGAAAGGATCTAGATGGCACACTGGGTATGTATTACAACAGTATTGTCAACTTTATGCTAACATATTTTTACTGGAAATGCACTGTGATGTCATAACTCTTTATTAGCTCTCTTTGTATTATTCAGTTCATTATGATACATAAGGAAATATTTTGTTTTGTGATTAGTTTAGGAGTTAGAGCAAATAGCATTATTTACTACTGCAGTTACATGCCTGGTTCTAATTTGAAGTATATGATAACTATGTGTGTTAAGTATGCAGATACACAGTCTTTAAAGAAAGGGACGGTCAGGCCTAATGCATTCTCTACCTCTGCAACAAAGTGTCCCAAACTAATCTGCAGATATTCCTTCTTTGTTTGTTAGTGGGGCCTCCTGTCCTTCCCTAGCTGTAATCAGTGTCCGTGATCACAACATGAAGATGTCTATTTCTTGTTTCCTTCATCCTTTATGTGACTAATGCATCCTTTACGTGAATAATGCATCCTTTATGTGAATAATGCATCCTTTACATGAATAATGCATCCTTTACGTGACTTATGCATTCTTATATTACCCACAACTCCAGGTCTTTAATCATCATGTCATACAATTTCTTTTTGGGCACCTTATCTAAATGATGACATTCTTTGATATAGCTCTCTGTCTCTCTTCATTGGAATATATAGATAGCTAGATAGACAGGTATATATATCTACGCATGTATATATATATATATATATATAGAGAGAGAGAGAGAGAGAGAGACATGCGGCTATACACATTTAAAGGATTAATGACACTTGTGAGTGTTTCATTGGATTCTTTGCTCCATCTCCAATTCTTTTTTGGACTGTTTGAAATAAACTAATGTCCTTCTGGAAAGTACCTATATCAGACTTAGTATAAAAAAACAAGAAATTACAGTTGATGTTTTGGAAGTCAACTAGTACGTATAATTTAAAACAAATTTCAGAAACATATTTCCATGCAAAGAAGACGTGAAGAACACCAAGAAAAAATCGAATTGAAACTTGCTAATGATGCTTTGGGTGATAAAAATGCAGTTTTTAAGCATCTCAGGAGTTACAGAAAATCTTAAGACAATTTTATTAGTGTGCTTAAGGATGAAAACTTGATAACTGATGCAAAGCAATTAGTAACCATATTTTAGAAAAAAATCAACTTTTCTCAATCACCCTGTGTTAATGAAAACTTTTGTTATCTGTGCACTCATACATGTCCTGCCATTTATTGTTGTGCCAACACATGACTCATCAAGATGGTCACAAGATCAAATTCATGAGTGGCCAACATGCAACACAGGCAAACTTCGTCCTAGTAAGGAAATGCCATTGGTGTAGAATCAGTGATTGCAGAATCATTTCCAGTGAACTAGTCAGCCCACAGCATAAACCACTGCTTGCCACAATCAGCTGCACACAATAGTCAGAGAAGGCTCTAAGGTCAACAAACAACTAGACTGCATACCTAGAAGTTGACTGGAGAGAAAGCACAAGAGTTCAGTGAAATCCACAGGGCTCTAGCACCTCAGGAAGAAAAGGAAATAGGTGGAGTTGAAGAAAGATGACAGCACCAAAAACATCATGTTTGAGGAGCATAGAACAGATATTCCATGTGGAGTAAATAAGAACATTAGTGGTGCGATGTAGAAGTATATAAAGGCAAAAATAGAAAGATAAAGAAAATAGTCGTCAGACACTCTTCATAAGGGATGCTGGCAAGAACTCGCTCACTAGTCCCCAGGAAATCAAAGGCAGATGGAAGGAGTAATTCCAGCAGCTTCTGAAACCACACAGAAGCTGTACTGCCCCAGGCACAGCCTGTGATGAAAGAAGATGTGGAGCCCACCCTAGAAAAAGTAACATCAGAACTTAGGAAAATGAAGTCGGGGAAAGGAGGCTCAGATGAGGTTATGGAATACATTATCAAAATGTTGTGGGAGTTAGGGGAGAAATGATTCACAGCAGAATGGAGAGAAAGGAGAAAGGCATTTCCCAGATGACTGGAGAATAGACATACTAGTGTCGGTGTTCAAGAACAAAAGGGACATCACAGCTGTAGGCAGTACACAGGTATCAAACTCCTGCCACACTGGATGAAAGTTCTGGAGAGGCTGATTGATAAATGAATATGCAGAGCAGTAGAAAGGAGGATGGGAGATGAGCAGTTCAGACTCAGATCAGGATGCAGCGCATTTCTCCCAATGTTTGCAGTCAGGCAGATATTAGATGAAACGCTAGATATAAGGATACACTTCAACTGGGCATTACTAGTTTTGAAGAAAGCATGTGTCAAAAGATCCAAGAAAGCTGATTCAGTTAGTTCCGCATTGGTTCCAGAAACATTGGTTGAATTAGTGCAGAATATGAAAATGCACCCACTAACACAAATACAGTGTTCCATCTTGCTGAGAGGTTCCCAGTGGAGTGGGTCTGTATCAGGGTTCAGCTCTTTGTCCACAACTGTTCATAGTGCTGATAAACTTCAGCAGATGACAAGGGAATAGAATGCAAAATGAAGGCACATATGATGAAATTGTGAATAAGACAGTTATTATGGCAAAACACAGAGAAATCATAAAAAGCTGAAAATTAAGATAGCTGGAAAATAGCAGAACACGTTAGCAGCTTCAAGTATCTGAGAAGAGTGGTTGAAGTGAAGGGAAGTCTGAATGAGGAGGTCAAAGCTAGAATCAGAGTGACTGCAGACAACTGGCACAAAGTGTCAAAGGTAGCATGTGACAGAAGAATGCCAAAGAAGCTGCAAAGTAAAGTGTACAAAACAGTGGTGTGAGCAGTACTAATGCATGGCACAGAAACCTGTGTAGTAAAGGCAGAGCAGATGAGAAAGCTGGAGGAGACAGAAATGAAGTGCCTAACATGGATGGGAGGATACACACTGTGGACAGATGAAGAAATGAGGACATCATTTTGAAAAAAAAAACATTTTTGAAAAAAACGAAATGAGCGTATCAGAGCAGAAGCCCATGGAACTCCAGTTACAGAGAAGGTCAAGTAGAATAGATTACAGTGATTCACACACTTATGAGGCAAGCTCAGGAAAGTCGAATATAATCTGGTGAAGATGATTTGGTACTGACTGGAAGAAGACAAGATGAGAAACCAAGGGTGTCCAGCAAAGAGGTGGTTGGATTGAGTGACAGGAGGCCTGTGACCACCATGCATATGACTATCAAAGAAAGTCTGAGTGACTCTGAATCAAGAGCAGCACTAACGCTTGATGCAACACACTGACCCAATGTAAAAATGTTTAAAAAGGTTGATGCTGATGTTGTTGTGTCTTTCGGCTTTTCCCGGTTAGGGGTCGCCACAGCGGAACTCCGGTCCGCTAATGATTGGCAGTAGATTGTTATGTGCCGAGTTGCCGGCCCTGACGCACAACCTTCAACGATGATAATGATAAATCACTGTTATCAAAATGCCTTAAATTATACAGTTCTTAGTGGTGGATGTAAGATTACACATTTATGAGTTAGTGTAGACAGCAGATTAACTTACAAAGACAATTTAAATATAATTATTAAGAAATGTCACTCTCCTCTGAAGGACATTTTATGTTGTGTTCCCAGCCAAGACAAAAAGACTCCTTCTCCAGAAGAAGTCCAGAAATATCACAGGGCACATCAACAGGGTTAAAAGCCTGGGATATGTAGCAAGACTGACAAACCTGTCTCAGCTTTGAAGGGGCATTGTACACGCTGTTGGTGTACTTATTTACAATTGTGTACTAGAATCCACTTTTAACACTAAGTTCAGGGCCATGGTTATGACATCATGTAGTAGTGCAGTTTAGATAATCTTACAGGATATGGCTATCAAATACAGAATTCATGACAGCACTGATTTTGTAGTCATCAGCAAACAGTGTCAACCATATATCACTGATGTCAGCTTGGACAACAGAGAGGTGTACACTGACAAAGAAGAGACCCAGTGCTAACAGTATGCCACCATCTCTCACCATATGTTCTGTATACAGACAAAGAAGAGACCCAGTGCTAACAGTACGCCACCATCTCTCACCATATGTTCTGTATACTGACAAAGAAGAGACCCAGTGCTAACAGTACGCCATCATCTCTCACCATATGTTCTGTATACGGACAAAGAAGAGACCCAGTGCTAACAGTATGCCACCATCTCAAACCATATGTTCTGTATATGGACAAAGAAGAGACCCAGTGCTAACAGTACGCCACCATCTCTCACCATATGTTCTGTATATAAGGCTGATCAGACTTATGGCTCTGTAATTGCCTGGGTCTGTGGAAGTTCCTCCCTTATACAGGGGAATGACTGTAGCTGTTTTCCATTCGCTGGGTCCAAAACCATTACAGAAGTTGAGCTTGAACGATGTTGTTAGGGATGTGGTTACATCATATTTCGTGTTATTTAAAATGCATCCAGGAATATTATTGGGAACTATCCATGCAGTATTTGTAATGTTTGATAGCAAAATAAGATGAGCATTGGATAGTGTTAAATAACTTAGCTAGTTCCTGGCAGACAGTGTGCATGGACTGGCTATGATGCAGTGCTTCAGTCAACCCTCAAAAAAGTGTACCAGATTCAGTGGACAGGAGTTACTATTTACAAAATGAAAATGATTGGGTCGACGGACTGTAGATTGCTGATTTTATCATTCATAATTTCCATTATAGTAGAGGCCAAGACTTCACAAATAATACTGGTAGTAGCAATTAGTCAGTGGTGGTAGTATACTCCTTGTATCAGGACACCATAGGTACTGTCCCCCAAGCTTCAGTAGGTACTCAGTGCACAGGCTAAGACTGAATAGTTTAGAAAGGCATCAGTATGGCTATGTATGTGTCATAATGGTATGTTGCCTGGATCCATAGGGATAGTATTTTTGATTTTGGAGAGAACATTTAGGGCCTGTTAAGATGTAATTTTGTGGAGATGTGGGGACTGTAGAGTCCTGGGAGAATGCAGGAGGGAGATCTCAGGGAGAAACTGTTATTAAATTTGCCTGCAAGTCTATTATATCATCTTGATTGAGGTAGGTTATGTCATGTGATATCAGTTGTGTACATCACTGGTTATTATTTCTACAGCTCCTAACAGTGAAAGAAAAGCGTACGAGTATCTTTGGTAGAAGAGCCACTATTCAGTTCATACCTGGCTTGACAACTTTTGATTTTATGTTGAGTGATCTGCAGACCCCTTTAAGGTCACATTTATAATGGGGGATTTCAAATTATTCCTTAGCACTAGAGCATTTTTTCTTTCATTGTAACGTTTGTTAAACCTGGGGCGGTCCACTGTTGTGGCCCATAGTTAAATTTGACTTCACGGTTATGATGGTAGATAAGTATGATGTTTCAATGTGGGGAAGAAGGTGAGAGGAAAAGTCAATAGAATAAGTAGCTTTTACGGGGGAGGGGGATACATTTCATTAGGGCATTTGAGTACTAAAAAAAGTAGCCTTGGAAAAATCCCTGGATGCAATAGAGTATGATGGAGTTATGGACTAGATTCTTCAGGAAAATGTGCCAGGCTGACAGACCAATTTAATCATGAAGGGAGAGACTGAGGATGAAGCAGGTAGGGATTATAATGACATCTAGGATATTGTAACCTGTAGTCTGGGAAGGATTGATTTAATCAACACAGACCACATGAACAGAGTTAAGGAACCACCATACAGCTTTGCTGACAACTTGTAATGTTTATACACTTACAACTTGTTGGAAATACTTGACCCCAGAGGGTAGTAATATACTTTGTTGGTATGGCATGATAAGTGCCTGTATGAGAACTCCCACAACATATGACTTGCAGCACTGACAGAGGCAGACATGCCTTGTGTTTGCAATGGCTAAGTGCCTGTATGAGAACTCCCACAACATATGACTTGCAGCACTGACAGAGGCAGACATGCTTTGTATCTACAATGGCTAAGTGCCTGTGTGAGAACTCCCACAACATATGACTTGCAGCACTGACAGAGGCAGACATGCTTTGTATCTACAATGGCTAAGTGCCTGTATGAGAACTCCCACAACATATGACTTGCAGCACTGACAGAGGCAGACATGCTTTGTATCTACAATGGCTAAGTGCCTGTATGAGAACTCCCACAACATATTACTTGCAGCACTGACAGAGGCAGACATGCTTTGTATCTACAATGGCTAAGTGCCTGTATGAGAACTCCCACAACATATTACTTGCAGCACTGACAGAGGCAGACATGCTTTGTATCTACAATGGCTAAGTGCCTGTATGAGAACTCCCACAACATATGACTTGCAGCACTGACAGAGGCAGACATGCTTTGTATTTGCAATGGCTAAGTGCCTGTATGAGAACTCCCACAACATATGACTTGCAGCACTGACAGAGGCAGACATGCTTTGTATTTGCAATGGCTAAGTGCCTGTATGAGAACTCCCACAACATATTACTTGCAGCACTGACAGAGGCAGACATGCTTTGTATTTGCAATGGCTAAGTGCCTGTATGAGAACTCCCACAACATATTACTTGCAGCACTGACAGAGGCAGACATGCTTTGTATCTACAATGGCTAAGTGCCTGTATGAGAACTCCCACAACATATGACTTGCAGCACTGACAGAGGCAGACATGCTTTGTATCTACAATGGCTAAGTGCCTGTATGAGAACTCCCACAACATATGACTTGCAGCACTGACAGAGGCAGACATGCCTTGTATCTACAATGGCTAAGTGCCTGTATGAGAACTCCCACAACATATGACTTGCAGCACTGACAGAGGCAGACATGCCTTGTATCTACAATGGCTAAGTGCCTGTGTGAGAACTCCCACAACATATGACTTGCAGCACTGACAGAGGCAGACATGCTTTGTATCTACAATGGCTATGTGCCTGTATGAGAACTCCCACAACATATGACTTGCAGCACTGACAGAGGCAGACATGCTTTGTATTTGCAATGGCTAAGTGCCTGTATGAGAACTCCCACAACATATGACTTGCAGCACTGACAGAGGCAGACATGCTTTGTATCTACAATGGCTATGTGCCTGTATGAGAACTCCCACAACATATGACTTGCAGCACTGACAGAGGCAGACATGCTTTGTATTTGCAATGGCTAAGTGCCTGTATGAGAACTCCCACAACATATTACTTGCAGCACTGACAGAGGCAGACATGCTTTGTATCTACAATGGCTAAGTGCCTGTATGAGAACTCCCACAACATATGACTTGCAGCACTGACAGAGGCAGACATGCTTTGTATTTGCAATGGCTAAGTGCCTGTATGAGAACTCCCACAACATATGACTTGCAGCACTGACAGAGGCAGACATGCTTTGTATTTGCAATGGCTAAGTGCCTGTATGAGAACTCCCACAACATATTACTTGCAGCACTGACAGAGGCAGACATGCTTTGTATTTGCAATGGCTAAGTGCCTGTATGAGAACTCCCACAACATATTACTTGCAGCACTGACAGAGGCAGACATGCTTTGTATCTACAATGGCTAAGTGCCTGTATGAGAACTCCCACAACATATGACTTGCAGCACTGACAGAGGCAGACATGCTTTGTATCTACAATGGCTAAGTGCCTGTATGAGAACTCCCACAACATATGACTTGCAGCACTGACAGAGGCAGACATGCCTTGTATCTACAATGGCTAAGTGCCTGTGTGAGAACTCCCACAACATATGACTTGCAGCACTGACAGAGGCAGACATGCCTTGTATCTACAATGGCTAAGTGCCTGTGTGAGAACTCCCACAACATATGACTTGCAGCACTGACAGAGGCAGACATGCTTTGTATCTACAATGGCTATGTGCCTGTATGAGAACTCCCACAACATATGACTTGCAGCACTGACAGAGGCAGACATGCTTTGTATTTGCAATGGCTAAGTGCCTGTATGAGAACTCCCACAACATATGACTTGCAGCACTGACAGAGGCAGACATGCTTTGTATCTACAATGGCTATGTGCCTGTATGAGAACTCCCACAACATATGACTTGCAGCACTGACAGAGGCAGACATGCTTTGTATTTGCAATGGCTAAGTGCCTGTATGAGAACTCCCACAACATATTACTTGCAGCACTGACAGAGGCAGACATGCTTTGTATCTACAATGGCTAAGTGCCTGTATGAGAACTCCCACAACATATTACTTGCAGCACTGACAGAGGCAGACATGCTTTGTATCTACAATGGCTAAGTGCCTGTATGAGAACTCCCACAACATATTACTTGCAGCACTGACAGAGGCAGACATGCTTTGTATCTACAATGGCTATGTGCTGTAGGGCACACAAATCTCAGTGCTGCTGCCTCACAGACTTGCAAATTGCATGTTGTCTATTTACTGTGATGTGGATATTTATTTATTTATTTATTATTTATTTTATTTTATTTGCCATTTGTTAACCAGGTTGGTCTGGCTGGGCAGGTGCCCTTTTTCAGCAGAGACCCGAGGAGAAAATCTCCAATTACAGTACAGCATTTTTACAATCAATAAGGTATTTACACATACAATCAGATACAGCATTTAAACTATACAACAAGAGGAGATAGCACATTCCATAGATAACCTTGTTTTTCTTTTTCTTATTCTTCTTACAATGTATGGCAAGGAAAACAAATGAGCTAAACAATAGAAATAAGCAATCATGTTTCTTACAAGCACAGGAACCTCATTGTGAAATCAATAGTTTGGAGAGGGAAAATATTGACTTACTCCATAGTATAGAGGGGTGTACAGGTGTCAGAGAGAGTCATCCATTGTATAGAGGGGCATACAGGTGTCAGAGAGAGTCATCCATGGTATAGAGTGGCATACAGGTGTCAGAGAGAGAGTCATCTGTGGTATAGAGGGGCATACCAGTGGACCTACATGCTTACTGAAAGTTAAGGGTAGGTTTGTGATAATATAAAAATGCCCAAGCATTAGGCTGTTGAGCTGGATTAAGTATCTTACATAAAACATCAAGCCAGATGTTTCCAAGTTTCAAGCTGTCAGCACTGTCACCTGACTAAACCCATGAATTAACATTGCGACTTGGTTTAATACGGCTGCAGAGAAAAACAATAATGATGCACTTCTTCAGGGTGACGCGGCGATATGAAGATGAAGGAACAGACTTCTCATAGTCATATAAAACTAAGATAGAAAGCTTAGTGGAAGTAGGGTAAAAGAAAATAAAATGTCATAAAGGCAAAATAGACAGCAAAATTAAACTGAGCTCACATACAAATAGCACACAGAGCCATGTGACCCACTATTTCAGGAGTTTTTCCAAAAACTAAAAAATAAACCATGGACTCTTTGTCATATTAAGAATTCTGATCAATTCTCCATTCATAACTAACTTTTTATGTGCATGAGACATGGATGTCAAGAAATGTACCTCAAGAGCAGACCAAAGTGAAGCTGAACATGTGAATATTGGCATTTGTGCTGTGGACACACATCAAGTGAGTTTGGATTACAGAATTCACCTCATTCAAAAAGTAATATTAAAGGCAGGAAAATAAAAATTACAAGCTAATCCTTGTAGGTCTGTTTAGGAAGACAGTCTTGATTCTGCCTTCTGTTAGTGTGGTTTTTGAAATACACATATATCTTTGAGAGATGTGTAATCTTTAGCTGCTATCAGAGGTTTCAAATGTGTATCAAGTGATGAGCTATCCTGTGTTGCATCACTCAGTCTGAAAGTAAAAGCTGATGATGCTAGCTGTATGAATTGTGTGAATACTTCGTTATTTAAAAGACTAATAACCACAAAAAAAATCCACAAAAATGAAATGTCGCAAATCCAGATTAGATGTCTAGCCAATTTTTTTATTAAAATAACAAGCTAGAAACCAATTAAGACCTTTTGTCCCATTCAAAATGGGGATTCCTCAGAGTGGTTTCACTATGAAATAAAAGCAACACAGAAAAAAAGCAACTAAACAAGTAACAGTTAAGAACTATTCTAAAGCAAAATACATCCTATTAAACAATGGTTTGTCAAATTTCATTGCTCCCCAAAACCCTGAGAACACAGCTACCTATGCAGAATTATTCACAGAAAACCTATGCAAACATTTAAATGACTGCAATATGGTTGCAGTACCTACCAGACGTAACCCACATCTTATACCATAGATAAGCCCTACTGATGGAACCCTTACCTGAACAGAGTAACAGGTATATCATCATCACCATCATCCTCACCATCACCATCATCATCACCATCATCCTCAGCATCACCATCATCCTCACCATCATAATCACCATCACCATCACCATCACCATCATCACCATCCTCACCATCCTCACCATCACCATCCTCACCATCATCATCCTCACCATCATCATCATCCTCACCATCATCCTCACCATCATCATCATCGTCATCACCATCACCATCATCACCCCCCTTTTTCCCATTTTCTACATGGGGTTGGCGTGCCATGTCTGCTGTAGCCATCTCCCTCTATTCAATGCCACTATCCTACCATCTTCGACATTCATGCCTGACTGCCGCAAGTCTGGGCTCACAAAATACATCCACCTCTTTGCTGGACACCTTAGTTTCCTCTTGCTTTCCCAAACAGGGTACATAACAAAAGTAAAAACTCATGGCCAAAATCAGAAGGACCTCTCTCATTCAACTACACAAGAAACTAAGAGGTCTAATTAAGTCAAATAATGCCAGTTATGAGGTCAGGATAGCCTTCTGGCAAAGGACCATCAGAAGGCCTTCTTCAGTTACATCAGAAAGCTTACACTTAACACTCAGCAGTATACAGAACTAGTCATGAGTGGCACAAACTTGACTGACCAGAGTGACATAGTGACTCTACTAGCTGATATATTTTGCTGTAACTTCACCATCCACTCCCCCACTACTCCCTGTAAAATCCCTTCTAACTTATCCTCCCAAACTATCAACACGAAGCAGGTCCTGGTGGTGTTCTCTAAGCCCAGAAACACTGCTTCAATGGGCCCCAACAGTATCCTGAGTTCTTCTAAATAGTTTAAAACATGACCTAGCAGGACTAGTTGATGCTCTCTTCATCTACAGCCTCAGAACAGGTTACTTGCCCGGTGAATGGAGGGCCACAATGGTCACTCCCATCACGTGACATCAGGAACTACAGACCCATCAGTCTGACAAGTCTAATGTGCAAAGCCACGGCTGCATTTTCAAGGAAATGAGCATCAAAGACGTAGACAACCTACAGACACTGGACAAACCAAGGCTGGCTTGTTTAAGGGAAGGTCTTGCCTCCTCAACCTGTTAGAGTTCTTCACGATGGTCAGCAAGGTTATGGATGAGGGGAAAATAGTGCATACCACCTACTTTGAACTGGCCAAGGTGTTTGATGCAATATTCCACTCAGGTATTTTTGACAAGCTCTCAGAACAAGGTATAAATCTCTACATAACTTGCTGGATTACTGGCTAGATGGCTCACAGATAGGAGCTAAGAAGATAGGATCAGTGAAACCACCTCCACCAGGGGAGTACCACAGGGCTCCTTGTTGGGTTTAGCAGCTACTTCTTAGAAGTCACTGTTAATTTCAAACGCCTCTGGCTCACCAGGTTCAAAGATGACTGTAAAATTGGAGCTATCATAGATCACCCTTATGACACGGGCATCCTACAAGAGGGTCTAACACAAACAAATCACTGGAGTCAAAGCCATGGATTAAAACTCAAAATGAAGAAATGCATTATAGTTCTCTTGGGGAAAACATTCACTCCATTGAAAAAACACCCATAAAAGTTGACCTGGTAGTTGAGAATCTGGGAACATATGTAGAGTCTGGCCTTTGACCAACATGTAGCTAAGCTAGTAATAAAAACATTCTATGTCACCCAACCCATAAGCAGGGTATGGCATTCAGGTCCAAGGAAGTTATAATACCACTCTAGTCAGCCCTTTATCCATCATAGTGTACAATGCCCCCTTTGTCATGTACGTAACCAGGCACTTGCAATGATTGGAATACCCAGAGCTAAATCATGGTGAAATGGGGCCTTAGGCTGGATAATGTATTGTGCCCCCAGCACTCCACAACCCCCCCTCAGGCATTCTAGTGTCCCATTGCTTGGTTATTTCTCCACAGTTACCATAAACACCGTTCAATCCTATCGGTGCGCAGACTGTTTTCTTCTTTACTTCTACAGTGATTACAGATACTTAGATTTAAATTAAAGCTTTTATTTCAAATTTTATAGCACAAACACTGATGGACATTTGCTGAACAAAACAATGCAGGTTCACAATGAAAACAGACGTAGCATTAACAGTAAACTTCTCTAGCCTTGAAACTCACATTCATTGAAACAGCACTGAAACCAGCATTCAAAGAAAATACATCTGACCAGTTGCCAGTTAAATTTATCCTTGGGCTGTTTTCAAACCATAGGCCGCTTTTATAGATTTTAGCACCATGCATACATGCATGTGCTCTTTGATTCACCTTCCTGATTGTAATAAATTATATTCCATGTATGATACAGCACCACTTGTAAGAGTGTTTCAGATTTGTAGTTTTGAACATTTGTCCAGTAAGCAATGAAATAAAACATACGTCAAAACTGCCCATTTTGAGCATTTGAACCATAAAAGGCCATCAAACATATGTCATTGCCATCCAACAATATCAGCTGATATGCACAATCTCTGCAGAAGTAAAAGTTACCTGAATAATTCCACATTAAAGATGTAATTAATGAAGTGGTTGCTTCTGGCAAACAACTTTATATTTATGTGTTTCATATGCAAATTCAGTGTCTGCTCCCCTTGAAGAATAAATTGCCTATGCTACATTAAAAAAATCATAAGCTGGTAATAATGCAATAGAGAATGGATGACAAACAGACAACGGGTGCATAGTTACAAGGCATCTCATCCAAAGGACGACACTCTCAGAACTGCAGTACCACACCCCCCTTAAAGTATAATGCAGTATCACTAATCAATCTCATCTACAAAGTGTGGGAGTAGAACCAACAGACTTCTGCATTACATGCAAATACACTACCTGTTGTCCTACCTCACCAATCCATCTCATCTACAAAGTGTGGGAGTAGAACCAACAGACTTCTGCATTAAATGCAAATACACTACCTGTTGTGCTACCACCAATGCTTTCCAAGTGTCAAGCACAAACACTAATGACTAGAACTCTTTATTTTTTGACATTTGATTACCAGGAGAGTCTGACTGGGTAGAAGCCTATTTTCAGCAGATGCCCGGGGAGAAAAGCTGCAAATTATTTCAAAACATTTTAAGAACAATAATTTTACAATCTTCAAAAATAAAACAAAAACATTTGCAGTTTAAATAATTATAACAAATTAGACTAAATATAAAGACATTTGTTAAGAATCAATACAAGTAATATGACAGTCATTTAATATTTAGAGAAATTGTAGACAGTTTGTAGAGAAATTAAAGGTAAGTTAGTCTAATACAAATAGGCATTGCAATGTGAAGTGAGGGAAAAACAGGCATATGTTATATTTAGACAGAAAGTCAATGAAAAAATTTGATAGCAGTAAGGAAGTGAAGAAGGGAGAGGAAGGAGGTGTAAGGAATGAAAAGGTACTTGTTCACATTTAGGGATATAGTTTATCCTGATTTTGAGCAAGAACTGAGTCATATTTTAGCTAGGAAGTCTTTCAGAGTAGTTTGAAGGATGGGAGGGATGGTATTGAACTAATGGATGCAGTTAAGGAATTACAATTCTTAGCATCCTTCTATGAGTACAGATGATGCCCAGCAGATTTGCCAGGTTTGAGACAAACAGGAGTTTTTGGTCACTGGATTACAATGTTCGATTGGGAACATAGTTGTAAAAAATGATGTTTTAGTGCTGGACAGGCAGCTGGATGCTGGATAACATTAGTTGATGAGGCAGTTCTAACCAATTTAGGTTTTTTGGTGCTATACAGTGGTGGGTGATGAAAGGGGTATTTGCTGCAAATTTAGTCACTTGATTACAGCATTGTTCAAGTTTCAATTTTCATATTGCCTGAAGGTTAGTAAGGATGGGAGTGCCATAAAGAAGTGTGGGGAAGAGGTAAGTAGTAACAAATGTAGTTTTAGTTGCATAGCTGAGAAAGTTGTGGCTCTGTAAAGCATCCCTAGTTTTTGATGATTTTTTTCTTATGCAATTTTGTATATGCAGATTAAATGTTAAATTATCATCCACTATCACCCCTAGCAGTTTATTATGATAAGTGACTTCAGTGGTTGTATTATCAAGAGAGAGGACTTTAAATTATGTTTTTTCATAAGAGAAGGATTTGGCAAAAAAAGTAGTAGTTTGGTCTTTTTCAGGGTTGAGTATGACTTTTAAGTTATGAAGCCATGGTTTTCATAGCTGTTAAAGCTTTCTGAGTAATTCTTTGGAGGTGTACCATGTTGGCAGATGTCTAAATTAGAGTCGAATCCTGTGTATTGTATTCGGGCAGCCTGTTGTATGGCTGTAAGAGGGTATTTGTGAAAATGTTAGAGAGTGGACCAAGGATAGAACCTTGTGGTACACCTGTGGTGACTAGGAGGTAAGAAGAAAGCATGGAGTGCCATTTTACTGACTGATACCTATTAGACAGGTAGCTTTTGAACCACAGAAGGTTCGGCTGAGAGAGACCTACTGAGGACATCTGAAGTAGAAGTTTGCTCTGACAAGCTATGTTGAAGGCTTTAGAGAAGTTTAGAAATAAGGGAGAGACTAGTTTGCCATTATCTCTAGCTGTATTAACAGTATCTATATAGATTAGAGGGCAGTGCTAGTACTATTGGAATGATGAAAGACAGGAGTTCTTCCTGCAGAAGATAGTCTAGCAATTGTTTCTGAATATATTTTTCAAGTATTTCTGTGAGGGGAGAAAAAATTGCTGCAGGTCTAAAGTTATTAATGTCTGCTGAATTTCCTCCTTTGTGCAGAGGGATAATGTGTGACTTTTTCCAGAGACATGAAATGGGGGATTCCTGGATTGACCTATTTATAAGGCTTGAGACAGGATAGGCAATGCTATTTGCTGCTATTTTAGGTACTCACTTGGAAGGTCATCAGCTGAAGAAGAGTATGGTTTAAGTATGTTTAAGGGTAGTTTTATATAGGAGTTTGAAGGTGAAAGTCTCTTCCCTTGAAGCTCATAATTCCTTGCAAATATACTAGAACTCACAATTCCTTGAAAATACAAAGAAACTCATAGATTGTGTAGAGGATTTGGCTCTTGTCACCTACAACTAAGGGGCAGGGTTTGAGCCTGGTTGCTGTAACTAACACACACACACACACACACACACACACACACACACACACACACACACACACACACACACACACACACACACACACACTCACGCACACACACACACACACACACACACACACACACACGCACACACGCACTCACGCACACACACACACACACACACACACACACACACACACACACACACACACACACACACACACACACACACACACACACACCTCTAAGTCCTTACCCCTTTGTCTGGAGCTCGTTTCACAGAGTTCAACACCATAACAAAATCGGAGCTCATTTCTTAAAAAATTGCATATTCCAGTTTAAACACGTGTATGTCATCCTACAGATGTTACTAAGGATGCACTCTGCATCTGTCCTTAAACAATAAATGCAACACAAGCAGAGTACTTTCTTAAAGTAGAAATGTAAGTTTGTGGTGCCACCCCAAACCTGTGGACCATAGGCAACTGCCAATGCCACATAGTGCTGGATCCATCTCTGAGAACTACCTCAAAGGTTCCTCACCGGGAGAATCCAGGGTATGAATACCCTGTCCTATAGCCCTATCTCTATGCTCAGTCTCCAACAGTTACTGAGAGGCAAGCTGTACCTGGGATATAAGGCATCCTCAGATCCAGCTCTGATGGATCTCTTATACATCTGCAAACCACATAGCTTCAGAAACACTAGATGCAAGGATCTGAACTGTGCCTGTGACATAAATAAACTATGCTGGAGAGACTGATATGTGTCTCAAATGTGTCTCAAATAATCCCCACACTATGGAATGTGTCTCAAATAATCCCCACACTATGGAATGTGTCTCAAATAATCCCCACACTATGGAATGTGTCTCAAATAATTCACACACTATGAAATGTGTCTCAAATAATTCCCACACTATGGAATGTATTTCAAATAATCCCACACTATGGAATGTGTCTCAAATAATCCCGACACTATGGGATGTGTTTCAAATAATCCCCACACTATGGAATATGTCTCAAATAATCCCCACACTATGGAATGTATCTCAAATAATCCCCACACTGTGGAATATATTTCAAATAATCCCCACACTATGGAATATGTCTCAAATAATCCCCACACTATGGAATGTATCTCAAATAATCCCCACACTGTGGAATATATTTCTAATAATCCCCACACTATGGAATGTGTCTCAAATAATCCCCACACTATGGAATGTGTTTCAAATAATAACCCACACTATGGGATGTGTCTCAAATAATCCCCACACTATGGAATGTGTCTCAAATAATCCCCACACTATGAAATAATCTCATCTTTGACCTTATTCAAATGAAACCTTAATTATTACATGAGAAATTGCAAATTCAACTTTGGTCTGGCCCCATGTCTGTGATGGACAGAGGTCAACAGTAAATAAATTAATCCCCAACTAACATATCCCCCACATAACCCTCAGCTATCTCCTCACTAAGATACTCCACCATATGGGTGTCCAAGGTACTCGAGGACAAAAGGGAGTTGGTTTATAAAGATCCTGGTGGTCATTAGCCTAGTATGAACCTTTGAACATATAAACCTATTAAGCTACGAAAAGATTTGCTCTCAGTTTAATTCTTTCTCTGGTGTAAGGCCTATTTATAAAGCAGGCTTACAGAAGGAACCAGCTACTATCAACTCAATCAAATGGGGCCTTGATTTAACATCTCATCTAAAGGATGGATTGAAATTCTGTATAATTTCAATAAAATGGTCTGTTGATGGAGCCACAAAAAGTTGAAAGAACAAAATTTTGGTATTTTGATTTAGTAGTTCTGATGCTGCGTGTTTTGCCGATGTGCAAAAGGTTCATCAAAACAGGGTTCAGGGATGGCTTGTACGCCAGGACAGATCACCTCTCAGTAGTTTGTGTGATACAGAGTAAAGAGACAGGGCCTTGAGGTGTCAGAGTTGGATGTTTTAGTTACTCCGTGTATTGTTTGTAAGGAACATTTGTGGATATTCAGTTGCTCTTTGTGTCTGTTAAAGTCCATACTAAAGGTGGCATTGCACTCTGTAATGGGTCTGATGAGGGCTGAATACAGTGCTACAATGATTTCTCTGGACCTAGATGCCACGTCCTTACTTATACGTCTACCTTGGATACATGTTTGTCAAAGGCTAGGCTGCTATCTGTATATATTCACAGAACCCTAACTAGTGAATCAACGTTTAGGGATGTTTTATTAATGACATAATTACCCTGAGGTGCTGATCCAAGAGGTACTGTTGATCATTTCTTTGCATGGTACCTGAACCCATGGGCTTGGCACCAAGTATTTGTCTTTGTTAGACCTTCCTGAAGGATGTTCTTATCTTGTGTGGGGGTGGGAGAACAACTAACAAAGCTGCATTTTCCAGCTTGTCATTCAAACATGGGTTTCATAGCTAAGTACTAGACTAGCTGCCCTTGTGGGCCATTTTAAGCCTAGCCGATTAATCTCAAAAGCGAGACTCAAATCCTGTACCTTGTATTTGTGAGGCAAACACCTTAACCATCACACCAGTTGAAGCCTGATACCCAGAAAAAGGCCTGCCCAAAATAGTTTTGCAGATAGAGGCCTGAAATTCAGGTAAGGGCCTGTTCAAAAGAAGAATTCCACAGGCTTAAAAAGAAAGAAGACTCAACCCATGGCTGGACTGGGGCATCAGTGAAGTCATGGGGCTTAAACAATGCCAGAGACACTGGAAAGGAATGCATACCTGATTAATTCTAGTGAGCTAAGTATTATAATTTAAGTTTAGGAATTATTTTATTTGTCTACATTTATCTATAATATATATATATATATATATATATATATATATATATATATATATATATATATATATATGAAAAGAGAGAGCGAGTGAGAGAGCTAGATATTGATATATCGATTCCCTCCTTAAAATCAAATACGAATTCGACTATCAACTGTTTAGTCATTCATTTATGGTCTGATAAGCAGCTGGTTGACAGGTGTCCAAGACTGGATAACTTCTGGGGTTGGGGCATATGCCTTAAGTCTTTAAGTTGGTAGAAGATTTAGAACCATACCTCTCAATGTGTAAATGCAAAAAATCTGGACAATGTTAAATATAATGGAGGGGATAAAGGCCCACAAATAGGGACAATTTTTAAATATTATTCTTTTAAAATCATAAAGTTGCTATACTAACAGATTTTGTATTAGTATGTATTTTATGAACAGTATAAAGTTTGAAATTCAAATGTTTTTCATTATTAAATGA
>NC_056747.1:1347269239-1347421739 GCF_019279795.1 Protopterus annectens
TGCTGTGCATTTCTCTCTTTGTATAATTTGCTATTGTGTTTATTGTATTTTACTTCCCTGCTGTGCATTTCTCTCTTTGTATAATTTGCTATTGTGTTTATTGTATTTTACTTCCCTGCTGTGCATTTCTCTCTTTGTATAATTTGCTATTGTGTTTATTGTATTTTACTTCCCTGCTGTGCATTTCTCTCTTTGTATAATTTGCTATTGTGTTTATTGTATTTTACTTCCCTGCTGTGCATTTCTCTCTTTGTATAATTTGCTATTGTGTTTATTGTATTTTACTTCCCTGCTGTGCATTTCTCTCTGTATAATTTGCTATTGTGTTTATTGTATTTTACTTCCCTGCTGTGCATTTCTCTCTTTGTATAATTTGCTATTGTGTTTATTGTATTTTACTTCCCTGCTGTGCATTTCTCTTTGTATAATTTGCTATTGTGTTTATTGTATTTTACTTCCCTGCTGTGCATTTCTCTCTTTGTATAATTTGCTATTGTGTTTATTGTATTTTACTTCCCTGCTGTGCATTTCTCTCTTTGTATAATTTGCTATTGTGTTTATTGTATTTTACTTCCCTGCTGTGCATTTCTCTCTTTGTATAATTTGCTATTGTGTTTATTGTATTTTACTTCCCTGCTGTGCATTTCTCTCTTTGTATAATTTGCTATTGTGTTTATTGTATTTTACTTCCCTGCTGTGCATTTCTCTCTTTGTATAATTTGCTATTGTGTTTATTGTATTTTACTTCCCTGCTGTGCATTTCTCTCTGTATAATTTGCATTGTGATTGTTTTACTTGCATAACATGTACTGCGAAGCTTTTCTCTGCGGGTCTCCGCTGAAAAATGGCACAAGCTCAGTTGGACTGTTCCAATCAACAAATGTCAAATAAATAAAGTGTGTGTGTGCACAAATGTCTATATATATATATATATATATATATATATATATATATATATATATATATATATATATATATATATACATATAGATGTATATATTTATATATGTGTTCATGTGTGTAGATATATATATATATATATATATATATATATATATATATATATATATATATATATATATATACACATATGGGTCTATATTATAACATTGAAGTTACGGAACATTGAATACAATATGGTCGACACTATATTGTCGAAGTTCCGTAACTTTGAAAATGAAAAAAAAAAATTAAAACTTTAAATTTTTACCCTAACGGGTTTAAGCAGGGGGTCAAACACCCGTGCGCCCCCCACACCCCCGCTACTTAAATATACCAATTCCGAGACCGCACTACATTGCAGTAAATGGAAATCTCCCCTTACGTAGATTTCCGTTTACACGCTCGAGATTCTGAGCGTTTGATATTCTCGTGCCGACAATGTCAGATCCGACATTGTCGGCTTTCGAGAATATAATATAGACCCAGATACACAGATAAAGCACCCCAAAAAAGACACCGGAAGCATGACATGTTTAAAAACACAGATTTTATTCAGTAACCCACTAACCACAATATTATCACACTTGATTTTGTAATTTCAAAGGAAAACAAAGAGTACTTTAATACATTTTTGTATAACAATGTACAGTCTACATAACCCTTCCTAGATACAGAATGTCATGTAACATAAGGAAAGTTCAAGGCTGCAGGGCTCTCACAGGCTAAATTTTCAGTTCTAAAAAAGGTACTACCACAGTGTATACACACCGCTGTTTAGCCCCGACTGGGGTCGCCCACTCAGTGTTTCCAGTTCTTCCTTCTCATGATCTTCCATTTGAGAATATCATTTTTTGAACTTAGTCTTCCAGAGTACTTTTTCTTTTATGTCACAGTAAGTGCTAATTAACACCCTCTGATCAACTAATGGCTGTGAGAATATTCCACACTTCATACTGCAGTATACATTCTGAGAGTGCATTTAAGTTTGACACAAATACCATCTCAGGTCTCCCTTGAAAAGAGGCCACTGTCATTGTAAGACGAACCCAGTCAATAAAGTGTAAATAAATACTGTTAAAGGTATGTACACATTTTCCATAACCAACATGTTACAACTACCCTCTTCCCAACACAAAAGCAAAGTTTTGGAATCATAACCACAAGTTGTAAGCCCTGGTCAATCACTAACCGTTTCTATTGGCTAGGACCATTTACAAGGACAGTGTCAACCAACACAGCTTGATATTACCATCTGTTTGTGTACCTAATCATTGTAAACAGGCATGATCTGTTACCAAAATGAAATGCCTATTATTTCAAGGCACATAAATCATAGTAGTACACAGTGTCATTCAATAGTGGAGTATCTCCATTGTGTATTGTTCACCTTTCTGTTGATACAGCGTTTCAGGTGCTGCTTACCCTGAATGTCTTGGAATAGCACAGCCCTCTAATCTACATTTAATGTGTTGAAATAAAATTAAATTCTTTAGTGAAATAATGAGTTGTTAACGCAGATTCAGAACAAAGGATCCATTATCTATGCTGTATAACTGTATGCTTTCTACCTGTTGAACCATGTAATTTTATCTGGAACTTTTCTCCCCAGGCCTCCACTGAAAAATGACCTATGTCTAGTCAGACTTTCCCCGTAAAGAAATGTGAAATAAAATAAAATAATAAAATAAATACATTTTATTTCATTAAAGACTATGTCTACCACAAGAGACTGTTGCTCCTTGACAGGACTGTTTTCCCTTCTGACACCTGTCAAAGTACAATCAATAGTCACAAAATTAAGTATGGACTTTATGTAGAACCTATGTAATCAAAGAAAACTCTTTACCTGTCTCTTAGTAGAAGGACCAGATGATTTTTTTATGGTCTCTCTATCTTTTCTAGTTCTGGTCTTACCAACCTCTCTTCCTATAAGGTAGACTATGTAGTAAGCTTCCATTTATTTTAACATTTACAGTCAAGCCTACCTGCCTCTCTTCTGGATTCTAATATAGTCTGTACTATTAGGTAAATGAGACTCTCATCCCTGTGAATGAATACCCACATTACCCACGTGTGGTACAGCGTATAGTGAGTGAAAATTCAGTACTTAATACATCAGCATATAAAGACGGATGGGGCTCCATACAGGGCTAATAACACTGTATATTGAAATAGACCATTATGGCTTATAAAACCTTTGCCAGAGAAAAAAAGTTACCTGTTAGTATCCCTTCATCAAGTCTAGTGTTTTCAAAGATCTGGCCTTTTCTAGGTTCTCTATCAATTCATCTTCTGGGGATGGGGTTACTATCAGATTTTGGTGCAGTATTTGGTACCCTGAAGTTCTTCCACAATCCTATGCTTTTATTGGGTTTAGACAGTAGCAGTACAGGGCTGCTCCATTTATTTTGGGATTCTTCTATCACACCTACTTTGAGCATTTTTAACCTTCTCTTATTAACTGCTTCTGTAGCTTCGGTACTTTATGAGGCCATAGTATAACTGTCACTCTTGGGAATGTCCCAATTTTATGTTAGTTTAGCAGTCCCATGTATGTCTCTCAGTGCTTTTGTAGCCATTCCTCGGGTAGAGAAGCCATGACCTGTCCTATAGAATTCTCTTATGTTAGTTTAGCAGTCCCATGTATGTCTCTCAGTGCTTTTGTAGCCATTCCTCGGGTAGAGAAGCCATGACCTGTCCTATAGAATTCTCTTATGTTAGTTTAGCAGTCCCATGTATTTCTCTCAGTGTTTTGTAGCCATTCCTCGGGTAGAGAAGCCATGACCTGTCCTATAGAATTCTCTTATGTTAGTTTAGCAGTCCCATGTATGTCTCTCAGTGCTTTTGTAGCCATTCCTCAGGTAGAGAAGCCGTGACCTGTCCTATAGAATTCTCTTATGTTAGTTTAGCAGTCCCATGTATGTCTCTCAGTGTTTTGTAGCCATTCCTCGGGTAGAGAGACCATGACCTGTCCTATAGAATTCTCTTATGTTAGTTTAGCAGTCCCATGTATGTCTCTCAGTGTTTTGTAGCCATTCCTCGGGTAGAGAAGCCATGACCTGTCCTATAGAATTCTCTTATGTTAGTTTAGCAGTCCCATGTATGTCTCTCAGTGCTTTTGTAGCCATTCCTCGGGTAGAGAAGCCGTGACCTGTCCTATAGAATTCTCTTATGTTAGTTTAGCAGTCCCATGTATGTCTCTCAGTGTTTTGTAGCCATTCCTCGGGTAGAGAGACCGTGACCTGTCCTATAGAATTCTCTTATGTTAGTTTAGCAGTCCCATGTATGTCTCTCAGTGTTTTGTAGCCATTCCTCGGGTAGAGAAGCCGTGACCTGTCCTATAGAATTCTCTTATGTTAGTTTAGCAGTCCCATGTATGTCTCTCAGTGTTTTGTAGCCATTCCTCAGGTAGAGAAGCCGTGACCTGTCCTATAGAATTCTCTTATGTTAGTTTAGCAGTCCCATGTATGTCTCTCAGTGTTTTGTAGCCATTCCTCGGGTAGCAAGACCGTGACCTGTCCTATAGAATTCTCTTATGTTAGTTTAGCAGTCCCATGTATGTCTCTCAGTGCTTTTGTAGCCATTCCTCGGGTAGAGAAGCCGTGACCTGTCCTATAGAATTCTCTTATGTTAGTTTAGCAGTCCCATGTATGTCTCTCAGTGTTTTGTAGCCATTCCTCGGGTAGAGAAGCCATGACCTGTCCTATAGAATTCTCTTATGTTAGTTTAGCAGTCCCATGTATGTCTCTCAGTGCTTTTGTAGCCATTCCTCGGGTAGAGAAGCCGTGACCTGTCCTATAGAATTCTCTTATGTTAGTTTAGCAGTCCCATGTATGTCTCTCAGTGTTTTGTAGCCATTCCTCGGGTAGAGAAGCCATGACCTGTCCTATAGAATTCTCTTATGTTAGTTTAGCAGTCCCATGTATGTCTCTCAGTGTTTTGTAGCCATTCCTCGGGTAGAGAAGCCATGACCTGTCCTATAGAATTCTCTTATGTTAGTTTAGCAGTCCCATGTATGTCTCTCAGTGTTTTGTAGCCATTCCTCGGGTAGAGAAGCCCTGACCTGTCCTATAGAATTCTCTTATGTTAGTTTAGCAGTCCCATGTATGTCTCTCAGTGTTTTGTAGCCATTCCTCGGGTAGAGAAGCCGTGACCTGTCCTATAGAATTCTCTTATGTTAGTTTAGCAGTCCCATGTATGTCTCTCAGTGTTTTGTAGCCATTCCTCGGGTAGAGAAGCCATGACCTGTCCTATAGAATTCTCTTATGTTAGTTTAGCAGTCCCATGTATGTCTCTCAGTGTTTTGTAGCCATTCCTCGGGTAGAGAAGCCGTGACCTGTCCTATAGAATTCTCTTATGTTAGTTTAGCAGTCCCATGTATGTCTCTCAGTGCTTTTGTAGCCATTCCTCGGGTAGAGAAGCCGTGACCTGTCCTATAGAATTCTCTTATGTTAGTTTAGCAGTCCCATGTATGTCTCTCAGTGTTTTGTAGCCATTCCTCGGGTAGAGAAGCCGTGACCTGTCCTATAGAATTCTCTTATGTTAGTTTAGCAGTCCCATGTATGTCTCTCAGTGTTTTGTAGCCATTCCTCAGGTAGAGAAGCCGTGACCTGTCCTATAGAATTCTCTTATGTTAGTTTAGCAGTCCCATGTATGTCTCTCAGTGCTTTTGTAGCCATTCCTCGGGTAGAGAAGCCATGACCTGTCCTATAGAATTCTCTTATGTTAGTTTAGCAGTCCCATGTATGTCTCTCAGTGTTTTGTAGCCATTCCTCGGGTAGAGAAGCCATGACCTGTCCTATAGAATTCTCTTATGTTAGTTTAGCAGTCCCATGTATGTCTCTCAGTGCTTTTGTAGCCATTCCTCGGGTAGAGAAGCCGTGACCTGTCCTATAGAATTCTCTTATGTTAGTTTAGCAGTCCCATGTATGTCTCTCAGTGCTTTTGTAGCCATTCCTCGGGTAGAGAAGCCGTGACCTGTCCTATAGAATTCTCTTATGTTAGTTTAGCAGTCCCATGTATGTCTCTCAGTGCTTTTGTAGCCATTCCTCGGGTAGAGAAGCCATGACCTGTCCTATAGAATTCTCTTATGTTAGTTTAGCAGTCCCATGTATGTCTCTCAGTGTTTTGTAGCCATTCCTCGGGTAGAGAGACCGTGACCTGTCCTATAGAATTCTCTTATGTTAGTTTAGCAGTCCCATGTATGTCTCTCAGTGTTTTGTAGCCATTCCTCGGGTAGAGAAGCCATGACCTGTCCTATAGAATTCTCTTATGTTAGTTTAGCAGTCCCATGTATGTCTCTCAGTGCTTTTGTAGCCATTCCTCGGGTAGAGAAGCCATGACCTGTCCTATAGAATTCTCTTATGTTAGTTTAGCAGTCCCATGTATGTCTCTCAGTGCTTTTGTAGCCATTCCTCGGGTAGAGAAGCCGTGACCTGTCCTATAGAATTCTCTTATGTTAGTTTAGCAGTCCCATGTATGTCTCTCAGTGTTTTGTAGCCATTCCTCGGGTAGAGAAGCCGTGACCTGTCCTATAGAATTCTCTTATGTTAGTTTAGCAGTCCCATGTATGTCTCTCAGTGTTTTGTAGCCATTCCTCGGGTAGAGAAGCCGTGACCTGTCCTATAGAATTCTCTTATGTTAGTTTAGCAGTCCCATGTATGTCTCTCAGTGTTTTGTAGCCATTCCTCGGGTAGAGAAGCCGTGACCTGTCCTATAGAATTCTCTTATGTTAGTTTAGCAGTCCCATGTATGTCTCTCAGTGTTTTGTAGCCATTCCTCGGGTAGAGAAGCCGTGACCTGTCCTATAGAATTCTCTTATGTTAGTTTAGCAGTCCCATGTATGTCTCTCAGTGCTTTTGTAGCCATTCCTCTGGTAGAGAAGCCGTGACCTGTCCTATAGAATTCTCTTATGTTAGTTTAGCAGTCCCATGTATGTCTCTCAGTGTTTTGTAGCCATTCCTCGGGTAGAGAAGCCGTGACCTGTCCTATAGAATTCTCTTATGTTAGTTTAGCAGTCCCATGTATGTCTCTCAGTGCTTTTGTAGCCATTCCTCGGGTAGAGAAGCCGTGACCTGTCCTATAGAATTCTCTTATGTTAGTTTAGCAGTCCCATGTATGTCTCTCAGTGCTTTTGTAGCCATTCCTCGGGTAGAGAAGCCGTGACCTGTCCTATAGAATTCTCTTATGTTAGTTTAGCAGTCCCATGTATGTCTCTCAGTGTTTTGTAGCCATTCCTCGGGTAGAGAAGCCGTGACCTGTCCTATAGAATTCTCTTATGTTAGTTTAGCAGTCCCATGTATGTCTCTCAGTGCTTTTGTAGCCATTCCTCAGGTAGAGAAGCCGTGACCTGTCCTATAGAATTCTCTTATGTTAGTTTAGCAGTCCCATGTATGTCTCTCAGTGCTTTTGTAGCCATTCCTCGGGTAGAGAAGCAGTGACCTGTCCTATAGAATTCTCTTATGTTAGTTTAGCAGTCCCATGTATGTCTCTCGGTGCTTTTGTAGCCATTCCTCAGGTAGAGAAGCCATGACCTGTCCTATAGAATTCTCTTATGTTAGTTTAGCAGTCCCATGTATGTCTCTCAGTGTTTTGTAGCCATTCCTCGGGTAGAGAAGCCATGACCTGTCCTATAGAATTCTCTTATGTTAGTTTAGCAGTCCCATGTATGTCTCTCAGTGTTTTGTAGCCATTCCTCGGGTAGAGAAGCCGTGACCTGTCCTATAGAATTCTCTTATGTTAGTTTAGCAGTCCCATGTATGTCTCTCAGTGCTTTTGTAGCCATTCCTCGGGTAGAGAGACCGTGACCTGTCCTATAGAATTCTCTTATGTTAGTTTAGCAGTCCCATGTATGTCTCTCAGTGTTTTGTAGCCATTCCTCGGGTAGAGAAGCCGTGACCTGTCCTATAGAATTCTCTTATGTTAGTTTAGCAGTCCCATGTATGTCTCTCAGTGCTTTTGTAGCCATTCCTCGGGTAGAGAAGCCATGACCTGTCCTATAGAATTCTCTTATGTTAGTTTAGCAGTCCCATGTATGTCTCTCAGTGTTTTGTAGCCATTCCTCGGGTAGAGAAGCCGTGACCTGTCCTATAGAATTCTCTTATGTTAGTTTAGCAGTCCCATGTATGTCTCTCAGTGTTTTGTAGCCATTCCTCGGGTAGAGAAGCCGTGACCTGTCCTATAGAATTCTCTTATGTTAGTTTAGCAGTCCCATGTATGTCTCTCAGTGCTTTGTAGCCATTCCTCGGGTAGAGAAGCCGTGACCTGTCCTATAGAATTCTCTTATGTTAGTTTAGCAGTCCCATGTATGTCTCTCAGTGCTTTTGTAGCCATTCCTCGGGTAGAGAAGCCATGACCTGTCCTATAGAATTCTCTTATGTTAGTTTAGCAGTCCCATGTATGTCTCTCAGTGTTTTGTAGCCATTCCTCGGGTAGAGAAGCCGTGACCTGTCCTATAGAATTCTCTTATGTTAGTTTAGCAGTCCCATGTATGTCTCTCAGTGTTTTGTAGCCATTCCTCAGGTAGAGAAGCCGTGACCTGTCCTATAGAATTCTCTTATGTTAGTTTAGCAGTCCCATGTATGTCTCTCAGTGTTTTGTAGCCATTCCTCGGGTAGAGAAGCCGTGACCTGTCCTATAGAATTCTCTTATGTTAGTTTAGCAGTCCCATGTATGTCTCTCAGTGCTTTTGTAGCCATTCCTCGGGTAGAGAAGCCATGACCTGTCCTATAGAATTCTCTTATGTTAGTTTAGCAGTCCCATGTATGTCTCTCAGTGCTTTTGTAGCCATTCCTCGGGTAGAGAAGCCGTGACCTGTCCTATAGAATTCTCTTATGTTAGTTTAGCAGTCCCATGTATGTCTCTCAGTGTTTTGTAGCCATTCCTCGGTAGAGAAGCCGTGACCTGTCCTATAGAATTCTCTTATGTTAGTTTAGCAGTCCCATGTATGTCTCTCAGTGTTTTGTAGCCATTCCTCGGGTAGAGAAGCCGTGACCTGTCCTATAGAATTCTCTTATGTTAGTTTAGCAGTCCCATGTATGTCTCTCAGTGTTTTGTAGCCATTCCTCGGGTAGAGAAGCCGTGACCTGTCCTATAGAATTCTCTTATGTTAGTTTAGCAGTCCCATGTATGTCTCTCAGTGCTTTTGTAGCCATTCCTCGGGTAGAGAAGCCATGACCTGTCCTATAGAATTCTCTTATGTTAGTTTAGCAGTCCCATGTATGTCTCTCAGTGTTTTGTAGCCATTCCTCGGGTAGAGAAGCCATGACCTGTCCTATAGAATTCTCTTATGTTAGTTTAGCAGTCCCATGTATGTCTCTCAGTGTTTTGTAGCCATTCCTCGGGTAGAGAAGCCATGACCTGTCCTATAGAATTCTCTTATGTTAGTTTAGCAGTCCCATGTATGTCTCTCAGTGTTTTGTAGCCATTCCTCGGGTAGAGAAGCCGTGACCTGTCCTATAGAATTCTCTTATGTTAGTTTAGCAGTCCCATGTATGTCTCTCAGTGTTTTGTAGCCATTCCTCGGGTAGAGAAGCCGTGACCTGTCCTATAGAATTCTCTTATGTTAGTTTAGCAGTCCCATGTATGTCTCTCAGTGCTTTTGTAGCCATTCCTCGGGTAGAGAAGCCGTGACCTGTCCTATAGAATTCTCTTATGTTAGTTTAGCAGTCCCATGTATGTCTCTCAGTGCTTTTGTAGCCATTCCTCGGGTAGAGAAGCCGTGACCTGTCCTATAGAATTCTCTTATGTTAGTTTAGCAGTCCCATGTATGTCTCTCAGTGCTTTTGTAGCCATTCCTCGGGTAGAGAAGCCGTGACCTGTCCTATAGAATTCTCTTATGTTAGTTTAGCAGTCCCATGTATGTCTCTCAGTGCTTTTGTAGCCATTCCTCGGGTAGAGAAGCCGTGACCTGTCCTATAGAATTCTCTTATGTTAGTTTAGCAGTCCCATGTATGTCTCTCAGTGTTTTGTAGCCATTCCTCGGGTAGAGAAGCCGTGACCTGTCCTATAGAATTCTCTTATGTTAGTTTAGCAGTCCCATGTATGTCTCTCAGTGTTTTGTAGCCATTCCTGCGGTAGAGAAGCCGTGACCTGTCCTATAGAATTCTCTTATGTTAGTTTAGCAGTCCCATGTATGTCTCTCAGTGCTTTTGTAGCCATTCCTCGGGTAGAGAAGCCGTGACCTGTCCTATAGAATTCTCTTATGTTAGTTTAGCAGTCCCATGTATGTCTCTCAGTGTTTTGTAGCCATTCCTCAGGTAGAGAAGCCGTGACCTGTCCTATAGAATTCTCTTATGTTAGTTTAGCAGTCCCATGTATGTCTCTCAGTGTTTTGTAGCCATTCCTCGGGTAGAGAAGCCATGACCTGTCCTATAGAATTCTCTTATGTTAGTTTAGCAGTCCCATGTATGTCTCTCAGTGTTTTGTAGCCATTCCTCGGGTAGAGAAGCCGTGACCTGTCCTATAGAATTCTCTTATGTTAGTTTAGCAGTCCCATGTATGTCTCTCAGTGCTTTTGTAGCCATTCCTCGGGTAGAGAAGCCGTGACCTGTCCTATAGAATTCTCTTATGTTAGTTTAGCAGTCCCATGTATGTCTCTCAGTGTTTTGTAGCCATTCCTCGGGTAGAGAAGCCGTGACCTGTCCTATAGAATTCTCTTATGTTAGTTTAGCAGTCCCATGTATGTCTCTCAGTGTTTTGTAGCCATTCCTCGGGTAGAGAAGCCGTGACCTGTCCTATAGAATTCTCTTATGTTAGTTTAGCAGTCCCATGTATGTCTCTCAGTGTTTTGTAGCCATTCCTCGGGTAGAGAAGCCGTGACCTGTCCTATAGAATTCTCTTATGTTAGTTTAGCAGTCCCATGTATGTCTCTCAGTGCTTTTGTAGCCATTCCTCGGGTAGAGAAGCCGTGACCTGTCCTATAGAATTCTCTTATGTTAGTTTAGCAGTCCCATGTATGTCTCTCAGTGCTTTTGTAGCCATTCCTCGGGTAGAGAAGCCGTGACCTGTCCTATAGAATTCTCTTATGTTAGTTTAGCAGTCCCATGTATGTCTCTCAGTGCTTTTGTAGCCATTCCTCGGGTAGAGAAGCCGTGACCTGTCCTATAGAATTCTCTTATGTTAGTTTAGCAGTCCCATGTATGTCTCTCAGTGTTTTGTAGCCATTCCTCGGGTAGAGAAGCCGTGACCTGTCCTATAGAATTCTCTTATGTTAGTTTAGCAGTCCCATGTATGTCTCTCAGTGTTTTGTAGCCATTCCTCGGGTAGAGAAGCCGTGACCTGTCCTATAGAATTCTCTTATGTTAGTTTAGCAGTCCCATGTATGTCTCTCAGTGCTTTTGTAGCCATTCCTCGGGTAGAGAAGCCGTGACCTGTCCTATAGAATTCTCTTATGTTAGTTTAGCAGTCCCATGTATGTCTCTCAGTGCTTTTGTAGCCATTCCTCGGGTAGAGAAGCCATGACCTGTCCTATAGAATTCTCTTATGTTAGTTTAGCAGTCCCATGTATGTCTCTCAGTGCTTTTGTAGCCATTCCTCGGGTAGAGAAGCCGTGACCTGTCCTATAGAATTCTCTTATGTTAGTTTAGCAGTCCCATGTATGTCTCTCAGTGTTTTGTAGCCATTCCTCGGGTAGAGAAGCCGTGACCTGTCCTATAGAATTCTCTTATGTTAGTTTAGCAGTCCCATGTATGTCTCTCAGTGTTTTGTAGCCATTCCTCGGGTAGAGAAGCCGTGACCTGTCCTATAGAATTCTCTTATGTTAGTTTAGCAGTCCCATGTATGTCTCTCAGTGTTTTGTAGCCATTCCTCGGGTAGAGAAGCCATGACCTGTCCTATAGAATTCTCTTATGTTAGTTTAGCAGTCCCATGTATGTCTCTCAGTGCTTTTGTAGCCATTCCTCGGGTAGAGAAGCCGTGACCTGTCCTATAGAATTCTCTTATGTTAGTTTAGCAGTCCCATGTATGTCTCTCAGTGTTTTGTAGCCATTCCTCGGGTAGAGAAGCCATGACCTGTCCTATAGAATTCTCTTATGTTAGTTTAGCAGTCCCATGTATGTCTCTCAGTGTTTTGTAGCCATTCCTCGGGTAGAGAAGCCGTGACCTGTCCTATAGAATTCTCTTATGTTAGTTTAGCAGTCCCATGTATGTCTCTCAGTGCTTTTGTAGCCATTCCTCGGGTAGAGAAGCCGTGACCTGTCCTATAGAATTCTCTTATGTTAGTTTAGCAGTCCCATGTATGTCTCTCAGTGCTTTTGTAGCCATTCCTCGGGTAGAGAAGCCGTGACCTGTCCTATAGAATTCTCTTATGTTAGTTTAGCAGTCCCATGTATGTCTCTCAGTGCTTTTGTAGCCATTCCTCGGGTAGAGAAGCCGTGACCTGTCCTATAGAATTCTCTTATGTTAGTTTAGCAGTCCCATGTATGTCTCTCAGTGCTTTTGTAGCCATTCCTCGGGTAGAGAAGCCGTGACCTGTCCTATAGAATTCTCTTATGTTAGTTTAGCAGTCCCATGTATGTCTCTCAGTGCTTTTGTAGCCATTCCTCGGGTAGAGAAGCCGTGACCTGTCCTATAGAATTCTCTTATGTTAGTTTAGCAGTCCCATGTATGTCTCTCAGTGCTTTTGTAGCCATTCCTCGGGTAGAGAAGCCGTGACCTGTCCTATAGAATTCTCTTATGTTAGTTTAGCAGTCCCATGTATGTCTCTCAGTGTTTTGTAGCCATTCCTCGGGTAGAGAGCCGTGACCTGTCCTATAGAATTCTCTTATGTTAGTTTAGCAGTCCCATGTATGTCTCTCAGTGTTTTGTAGCCATTCCTCGGGTAGAGAAGCCGTGACCTGTCCTATAGAATTCTCTTATGTTAGTTTAGCAGTCCCATGTATGTCTCTCAGTGTTTTGTAGCCATTCCTCGGGTAGAGAGACCGTGACCTGTCCTATAGAATTCTCTTATGTTAGTTTAGCAGTCCCATGTATGTCTCTCAGTGCTTTTGTAGCCATTCCTCGGGTAGAGAAGCCGTGACCTGTCCTATAGAATTCTCTTATGTTAGTTTAGCAGTCCCATGTATGTCTCTCAGTGCTTTTGTAGCCATTCCTCGGGTAGAGAAGCCGTGACCTGTCCTATAGAATTCTCTTATGTTAGTTTAGCAGTCCCATGTATGTCTCTCAGTGCTTTTGTAGCCATTCCTCGGGTAGAGAAGCCGTGACCTGTCCTATAGAATTCTCTTATGTTAGTTTAGCAGTCCCATGTATGTCTCTCAGTGCTTTTGTAGCCATTCCTCGGGTAGAGAAGCCGTGACCTGTCCTATAGAATTCTCTTATGTTAGTTTAGCAGTCCCATGTATGTCTCTCAGTGTTTTGTAGCCATTCCTCGGGTAGAGAAGCCGTGACCTGTCCTATAGAATTCTCTTATGTTAGTTTAGCAGTCCCATGTATGTCTCTCAGTGCTTTTGTAGCCATTCCTCGGGTAGAGAAGCCGTGACCTGTCCTATAGAATTCTCTTATGTTAGTTTAGCAGTCCCATGTATGTCTCTCAGTGTTTTGTAGCCATTCCTCGGGTAGAGAAGCCGTGACCTGTCCTATAGAATTCTCTTATGTTAGTTTAGCAGTCCCATGTATGTCTCTCAGTGCTTTTGTAGCCATTCCTCGGGTAGAGAAGCCGTGACCTGTCCTATAGAATTCTCTTATGTTAGTTTAGCAGTCCCATGTATGTCTCTCAGTGCTTTTGTAGCCATTCCTCGGGTAGAGAAGCCGTGACCTGTCCTATAGAATTCTCTTATGTTAGTTTAGCAGTCCCATGTATGTCTCTCAGTGTTTTGTAGCCATTCCTCGGGTAGAGAAGGCCTGCCCCGTGCTATAGAATTCTCTTATGTTAGTTTAGCAGTCCCATGTATGTCTCTCAGTGTTTTGTAGCCATTCCTCGGGTAGAGAAGCCGTGACCTGTCCTATAGAATTCTCTTATGTTAGTTTAGCAGTCCCATGTATGTCTCTCAGTGCTTTTGTAGCCATTCCTCGGGTAGAGAAGCCGTGACCTGTCCTATAGAATTCTCTTATGTTAGTTTAGCAGTCCCATGTATGTCTCTCAGTGTTTTGTAGCCATTCCTCGGGTAGAGAAGCCATGACCTGTCCTATAGAATTCTCTTATGTTAGTTTAGCAGTCCCATGTATGTCTCTCAGTGCTTTTGTAGCCATTCCTCGGGTAGAGAAGCCGTGACCTGTCCTATAGAATTCTCTTATGTTAGTTTAGCAGTCCCATGTATGTCTCTCAGTGTTTTGTAGCCATTCCTCGGGTAGAGAAGCCGTGACCTGTCCTATAGAATTCTCTTATGTTAGTTTAGCAGTCCCATGTATGTCTCTCAGTGCTTTTGTAGCCATTCCTCGGGTAGAGAAGCCGTGACCTGTCCTATAGAATTCTCTTATGTTAGTTTAGCAGTCCCATGTATGTCTCTCAGTGTTTTGTAGCCATTCCTCGGGTAGAGAAGCCGTGACCTGTCCTATAGAATTCTCTTATGTTAGTTTAGCAGTCCCATGTATGTCTCTCAGTGCTTTTGTAGCCATTCCTCGGGTAGAGAAGCCGTGACCTGTCCTATAGAATTCTCTTATGTTAGTTTAGCAGTCCCATGTATGTCTCTCAGTGCTTTTGTAGCCATTCCTCGGGTAGAGAAGCCGTGACCTGTCCTATAGAATTCTCTTATGTTAGTTTAGCAGTCCCATGTATGTCTCTCAGTGCTTTTGTAGCCATTCCTCGGGTAGAGAAGCCGTGACCTGTCCTATAGAATTCTCTTATGTTAGTTTAGCAGTCCCATGTATGTCTCTCAGTGTTTTGTAGCCATTCCTCGGGTAGAGAAGCCGTGACCTGTCCTATAGAATTCTCTTATGTTAGTTTAGCAGTCCCATGTATGTCTCTCAGTGCTTTTGTAGCCATTCCTCGGTAGAGAAGCCGTGACCTGTCCTATAGAATTCTCTTATGTTAGTTTAGCAGTCCCATGTATGTCTCTCAGTGTTTTGTAGCCATTCCTCGGGTAGAGAAGCCGTGACCTGTCCTATAGAATTCTCTTATGTTAGTTTAGCAGTCCCATGTATGTCTCTCAGTGCTTTTGTAGCCATTCCTCGGGTAGAGAAGCCATGACCTGTCCTATAGAATTCTCTTATGTTAGTTTAGCAGTCCCATGTATGTCTCTCAGTGTTTTGTAGCCATTCCTCGGGTAGAGAAGCCATGACCTGTCCTATAGAATTCTCTTATGTTAGTTTAGCAGTCCCATGTATGTCTCTCAGTGTTTTGTAGCCATTCCTCGGGTAGAGAAGCCGTGACCTGTCCTATAGAATTCTCTTATGTTAGTTTAGCAGTCCCATGTATGTCTCTCAGTGTTTTGTAGCCATTCCTCGGGTAGAGAAGCCGTGACCTGTCCTATAGAATTCTCTTATGTTAGTTTAGCAGTCCCATGTATGTCTCTCAGTGTTTTGTAGCCATTCCTCGGGTAGAGAAGCCATGACCTGTCCTATAGAATTCTCTTATGTTAGTTTAGCAGTCCCATGTATGTCTCTCAGTGTTTTGTAGCCATTCCTCGGGTAGAGAAGCCATGACCTGTCCTATAGAATTCTCTTATGTTAGTTTAGCAGTCCCATGTATGTCTCTCAGTGTTTTGTAGCCATTCCTCGGGTAGAGAAGCCGTGACCTGTCCTATAGAATTCTCTTATGTTAGTTTAGCAGTCCCATGTATGTCTCTCAGTGCTTTTGTAGCCATTCCTCGGGTAGAGAAGCCGTGACCTGTCCTATAGAATTCTCTTATGTTAGTTTAGCAGTCCCATGTATGTCTCTCAGTGCTTTTGTAGCCATTCCTCGGGTAGAGAAGCCGTGACCTGTCCTATAGAATTCTCTTATGTTAGTTTAGCAGTCCCATGTATGTCTCTCAGTGTTTTGTAGCCATTCCTTGGGTAGAGAAGCCATGACCTGTCCTATAGAATTCTCTTATGTTAGTTTAGCAGTCCCATGTATGTCTCTCAGTGTTTTGTAGCCATTCCTCGGGTAGAGAAGCCATGACCTGTCCTATAGAATTCTCTTATGTTAGTTTAGCAGTCCCATGTATGTCTCTCAGTGCTTTTGTAGCCATTCCTCGGGTAGAGAAGCCGTGACCTGTCCTATAGAATTCTCTTATGTTAGTTTAGCAGTCCCATGTATGTCTCTCAGTGCTTTTGTAGCCATTCCTCGGGTAGAGAAGCCATGACCTGTCCTATAGAATTCTCTTATGTTAGTTTAGCAGTCCCATGTATGTCTCTCAGTGTTTTGTAGCCATTCCTCGGGTAGAGAAGCCGTGACCTGTCCTATAGAATTCTCTTATGTTAGTTTAGCAGTCCCATGTATGTCTCTCAGTGCTTTTGTAGCCATTCCTCGGGTAGAGAAGCCGTGACCTGTCCTATAGAATTCTCTTATGTTAGTTTAGCAGTCCCATGTATGTCTCTCAGTGCTTTTGTAGCCATTCCTCGGGTAGAGAAGCCATGACCTGTCCTATAGAATTCTCTTATGTTAGTTTAGCAGTCCCATGTATGTCTCTCAGTGTTTTGTAGCCATTCCTCGGGTAGAGAAGCCGTGACCTGTCCTATAGAATTCTCTTATGTTAGTTTAGCAGTCCCATGTATGTCTCTCAGTGCTTTTGTAGCCATTCCTCGGGTAGAGAAGCCGTGACCTGTCCTATAGAATTCTCTTATGTTAGTTTAGCAGTCCCATGTATGTCTCTCAGTGCTTTTGTAGCCATTCCTCAGGTAGAGAAGCCGTGACCTGTCCTATAGAATTCTCTTATGTTAGTTTAGCAGTCCCATGTATGTCTCTCAGTGTTTTGTAGCCATTCCTCGGGTAGAGAAGCCGTGACCTGTCCTATAGAATTCTCTTATGTTAGTTTAGCAGTCCCATGTATGTCTCTCAGTGCTTTTGTAGCCATTCCTCGGGTAGAGAAGCCATGACCTGTCCTATAGAATTCTCTTATGTTAGTTTAGCAGTCCCATGTATGTCTCTCAGTGTTTTGTAGCCATTCCTCGGGTAGAGAAGCCGTGACCTGTCCTATAGAATTCTCTTATGTTAGTTTAGCAGTCCCATGTATGTCTCTCAGTGTTTTGTAGCCATTCCTTGGGTAGAGAAGCCGTGACCTGTCCTATAGAATTCTCTTATGTTAGTTTAGCAGTCCCATGTATGTCTCTCAGTGTTTTGTAGCCATTCCTTGGGTAGAGAAGCCGTGACCTGTCCTCTAGAATTCTCTTATGTTAGTTTAGCAGTCCCATGTATGTCTCTCAGTGCTTTTGTAGCCATTCCTCGGGTAGAGAAGCCGTGACCTGTCCTATAGAATTCTCTTATGTTAGTTTAGCAGTCCCATGTATGTCTCTCAGTGCTTTTGTAGCCATTCCTCGGGTAGAGAAGCCGTGACCTGTCCTATAGAATTCTCTTATGTTAGTTTAGCAGTCCCATGTATGTCTCTCAGTGCTTTTGTAGCCATTCCTCGGGTAGAGAAGCCGTGACCTGTCCTATAGAATTCTCTGCTTCTTTCCGTTATTTCAACACCAGGATGTGAAATCTGAAACTCAAATGTCTGTCATTATTTAATAGGTTCATAGGTTCATAGCACATTACTAGGTTATTGGCCCTCGGGCCTTAGAAACCTAGCCATGTTCATAGGTTCATAAATTAGTACTAGGCTAACTGCCCTTGTGAGACATTTTAAGCCTAGCCAATTACCCCATGTGAGAATCAAACCCTGCACCTTTTGTCTGTAAGGTAAACACCTTAACCATTCCACCAACCTCCCACCCTTATGTTAGTATAGCTATTTAGCTAGTTTATGTTATGCCCTTGTTCCCTTATTGACCAAGTTGCATGGTCAATATTTGCAGCACAAGTCTGTCATCAGCACTGACTGCCCTTATCCAAGAGGGACATAAGTGATACCCTCAGGGTAAATTTACGGTCTTCCATCCAGCTGTCTAAATTACACTTAAATAGGGTCATTGAAGAACTCTGTTTTATGTGAATTTGTAGTTTGTTCCAGAGGCGTGGCAATCTCTGGGAGACATATCTGTCTCTCCAGCATGTCCTGTTAATGTCATAGGCTAGATTAAGCTGAGAAATATGCAGGTTTCTGATGCTGTACATACAAAAGAGAACTCTGTACTCTATTAGTTGCCTGACGAGGGATTAGTAGAGGGGAGTTATAACATCCTTAGTGCTGGATGCGATGCCCTTAATTATGCAATGTATAATGCAGAAGGCCTTCCTTACCACTGCGGACATGTGGTGATTGAAGTTAAGGCTGCTATCAACCTGTGTTCCCAATTGGATCAGCACAAGAATTGAGCTAAGGGGGGGTACTGTTAATATTGTAATTTGCAGGGACCCCCCCCCCCTTTGCCAAATGGGAAGATAATGAATATTTGTGTGTTTAGTTTAAGTCCACTGCTGCGGCTTTGGCACCAATCATTTGTCTGTCTAAGCCCTTTTTGTAGTATGTCAATATCACTGGGGACTCAATGACTGCACCCACTTTGCAGTCATCGCTGAACTTGGTAAGCCACAGTCCATCTATTTTCACCTGGACTTCTAAAAAATAGATTCCAAACAGTAGAGGGCCCAGTGCAGATCCTTGTGGTATGCCGCTGGCAACTGGTCTGCTGGTAGAAGTGGAATCCACAACTTTGACTGTATTCATTCTGTCGGCGAGCCAGTTGGCTACCTATCTAGTGATATACAGGTTAATTCCCAGTTTTTTTTTTTTATTTCTCCATATCTTTTGGGTTTCTAATGCCATTTCCTAAGTCAAAGTAAGATTTAAGTTCATGAAATTAATATTGTTTCAATCTTTGATGTCAGCCAGAAGTGCTCTTTACAGCACTCGCAATATGCCCAGTAATGACTCCTTCTGCAATTCGTATAATGTTACATGTATTGGTAACATATCTAAATACAGTTGTAGATTCTTTTTATAAGACCCATTGCTCCTACTACTATTGGAACTATCTGCGTATCTTTTTTCCACATTGCTCTCATTTCTGCCTGCAAATCCTGAAATGGTATGACTTTGTGTCTCTCTGTATGCAATATGCTATAGTCACTGGGTGTGGTGATTTCAATTATCAATGCTACTTTTGTCTTTTTTTTCTGGACCACTATATCTGTTTTTTTAGGATCTGTCTTTTGAACTGTTGGTAATGGGTGATCCCATGTGATATAAACATCATCATTTTCTAGTATTCTTTGTGGTTCGTATTTCCAGTGTTTTTCAGCCACTTCACTACTATAATGTTTGCATAATCCCTAGTGCAACAAACTTGTAACATTGTTATGCCTTTCAGCATACAGTCCTTCTGCTATTAGTATGTTGCAGCCAGTAATGAGGTGTGCATCTGTTTACAATTCTGTTTTACAAACCGTACATTTGTCTGTTTCTCCCACATGTTCAATGGACTTTGTAAACCAACATCTACATAGCCCACTATCTTGTTGTTGTTGTTGCTGTTGTGTCTTTTGGCTTTTCCCGGTTAGGGGTCGCCATAGTGGAACTCCAGTCCGCTAATGCTTAGCAGTAGATTTTTACATGCTGAGTTGCCGGCTCTGACACACAACCTTCAATGAAGGTACGCCCATTCACGCATGTCTCCACACAGAAGATGCTCTTGCTGAGAATCGAACAAGGCAATGTCTTACTGTGAGGCGACAACGCTGCCTCAGAACCACCACCGCAGTATAGCCCACTATCTTTTACAGCCAACAATTCCTAGCTGGGTGAGTTTCTCAATGATGCCTGAGTCAGGGATTATGTCAAAAGCCTTGGCTATGTCATGATAGGCACTCTGTACTGTTTTGCCTTCATACAGGGCTTTGGTGACATTCCTGAAGAAGCCCACCATGTTTAATAAGCATGATCACTAAGAGCAGCTGTACCCGCCGTGATCATCCAGTGTTTTGGATTTCTTGGTTTTAGTGTTTTCTATCATTCGGTTTTAATAAGCATGATCTACCATTAGTAAAGCCAAACTGGGTCAGGTCAAGAGTTTGAAGGCCACCTATGTCTTTGTTGATAGGGTTCATGATGATTCTCTCCATAAGGCTGGTCAGGCTTATGGATTTATAGTTTCCAGGGTTGGCAGCTGGACCCCCTTTGTGCAAGGGGATGGACCTTTATCCTCAGTGACTCACCAGAAAATCACAAATTCTATAAGGAACAGACAAAAAAATGAAGCAAAATATGGGCAGTTGAGAGGTACGATCCTTAATGATATCAAGCAGCCCTCTCAGATGCCTGTCATATAGAAGAGAGGTACGATCCTTATCGATACCAAGCAGCCCTCTCAGATGCCTGTCATATAGAAGAGAGGTACGATCCTTATCGATACCAAGCAGCCCTCTCAGATGCCTGTCATATAGAAGAGAGGTAAGATCCTTATCAATACCAAGCAGCCCTCTCAGATTCCTGTCATATAGAAGAGAGGTACGATCCTTATCGATACCAAGCAGCCCTCTCAGATGCCTGTCATATAGAAGAGAGGTACGATCCTTAACGATACCAAGCAGCCATCTCAGATGCCTGTCATATAGAAGAGAGGTGCGATCCTTGGGACTGGATGGTGTCCCCGGCTGTGTGCTCCACGAACTCAATGAGGAATTAAACCCGCAGTTAGGACAGCTGTTTAATCTTAGCCTCACCTCAGGATACATACCCAAGGAGTGGCGCACGGCGACTGTGGTCCCACTTCACAAGGGCGGTGCCTCCACCGACCCTGGAAATTACCATCCCATTAGCTTGACAAGCCTTATCTGCAAAGCCATGGAGAGGATCATAATGGAACTCATAAATAAAGACATAGGGAACTTGCAGACTTTGGATCCAACCCAGTTTGGCTTTGTCAAAGGCAGATCATGCCTTTTAAACTTGGTTGACTTTTTCGAGACAGTCACCAAGGCCATTGATGAGGAAAGGCAGTCCATACAGCCTACCTTGACCTGGCAAAGGCCTTCGACACAATACCCCACTCAGGTATCATCGAAAAACTCATCAGCTTGAATGTAAACCCATACATCACAAGATGGGTTGAAAATTGGCTAAGTGACAGAACCCACAGGGTCAGAGTTGCTGGAGCCATGTCAGACTCAAAGCCTGTCACAAGTGGTGTCCCACAGGGCTCAGTCCTGGGTCCACTCATGTTCGGCATCTACTTTTCTGAAGTACAAGCAAACACAGGAGGGTTATGGCTGACAAAGTTTGCAGATAACTGCAAACTGGGCGCCATAGTCGAAAACACATCTGACACAGATATCCTTCAGAAGGGCCTCACAGAAATGGATAACTGGTGCCAGAGCCATGGCCTAAAGTTAAATGCCAAGAAATGCATAGTCATACCCTTCGGGAAAAACAAGGTTACCCCTAGCTACCATATAGGTGGCAATCCACTGAGCACAGAAGAAGTCATCAGGGATCTGGGGACCCAGGTTGACAGTAGCCTTTCATTTGACACTCATGTTGCTAAAGTAGTTAGGAAAACCTTCTACATTGCCCACCTGATCATGAAGGGATTCACATCTAGATCAAGGGAGGTCATCGTCCCCTGTACTCATCACTCATTAGACCTATGATTGAGTACAATGCCCCATTCGGAATGTATCTGACCCGACACCTGCAGCAGCTGGAAAGGCCCCAAAAGTTCCTCACCAAAAGGATAAAGGGTCTCAAAAATATGTCTTATGCTGCCCGACTGAAAGAACTCCAGCTCTATTCAGTCTCATACCGCTTGCTCAGAGGTGACCTGTGCTTGACATATAAGGCCATGTCAAACCCTGATTTGATGAATATGCTTCACCTCAAAAAATCTAGATCCCTCAGAACCACAAGGGCGGGAGACTTAAACCTTGACACGGTTATTAATAGAACGTGCTGGAGGGACAGATTCATCACCCAGAGACTCCCTATGCTGTGGAACAAAATCCAGGTACATGTGAGGCAGAGCACCTCGCTGGCCTTGTTCAAGAGGAATCTTGACCAATGGATGGGGGATCGCAGATATACCCCAGGGATTACTTCAGTGTCACTGCTTGACAGAGGCACAGCAAAATAATAGGCATAGTTTTATTCAAACTAAAGGGGTGGCGAAAGCCAAATAACTATGGGCTAGGCTTATAAATGCCCTTGGGCAGATAGCCTAGTATGAACCTATGAACCTATGAACCTATGAACAATACCAAGCAGCCATCTCAGATGCTTGTCATATAGAAGGTTAAATGAAGTAAACCCAGTTAAAGCTTATGCTGCACTTTGACTGCAGATGTTAAACAGGGTAACAAATGGTCCTACTAGGTCAAGTCACCATGAATTACTTTCCTGAGAATGGCTTCCTGTGTTTTATTAAACCATTCTAGTAACCCATCAGTCTGGGGATGGTAGACAGATGTCTTCAACGACTGACATAACATATACACTCCCCCTCACATACGGGGAGCCCCTTGATCGGTATCTCACGACTGACATAACATATACACTCCCCCTCACATACGGGGAGTCCCTTGATCGGTATCTCACGATGGACATAACATATACACTCCCCCTGACATACGGGGAGTCCCTTGATCGGTATCTCACGATGGACATAACATATACACTCCCCCTCACATACGGGGAGTCCCTTGATCGGTATCTCACGACTGACATAACATATACACAACCCCTCACATACGGGGAGTCCCTTGATCGGTATCTCACGATGGACATAACATACACACTCCCCCTCACATACGGGGAGTCCCTTGATCGGTATCTCACGATGGACATAACATATACACTCCCCCTCACATACGGGGAGTCCCTTGATCGGTATCTCACGATGGATACCTCTTTCAGAGAATAACAGTGCCAGTTCTCTGCTACTAGCCTTGACATTAACATTGTGTAAAGGTACAACTTCTGCAAATTTGAAGGTAAATGGTAGGAATAGGCACTGATACTCTTTGCTAGAAATTGTTAATGATCCATAGATTTACATAACAATACATTCAAATGATAACATATTTTATATATATATATATATATATATATATATATATATATATATATAGCTATATACATATGGGATCCGTACAGATCCCCAACTGCACTTTCTACCGAAACATTAGTCGGCGAGCATACTTAGCCGAAAGTGCTGTTTACTGAAGCAGCACTTTCGGGTAAGTATGCTTCCTGTGCCAGTTATACTACGGTGTGGATAAGCAGAGCATAGCAGTAGATTTAATGTTTTTTTTTTTAAAACATACTTTAATGAAAGCACTTTTTCGGTGAAAGCATGTTCGGTAATTATGCATTCGGATACTTGATCTTTCAATCAAAAGTCCTAGAGCCATATATATATATATATATATATATATATATATCGCATTTATATCACTTTATCGAAAGATGAAAATAGCAAACGCTATTTCATTGGCCCCAAAACATCAAAACATGAAAATACCGAACATTCAGAACCGCAAATTTTTTCCCATGGAAAAAATTTGCTGCTCCGAAACACATACACACAAGACAAGCACATCAAACAAACAGCATCCACACACATACACTTAAATTCCTGCATTTAACACTACACTAAACTAAACATACACTACTATCTACCCACTTACCTTAACCCAAACCCTAATCCTAAGGTCTGTCACTATCGCACACTCACCTAACCCGCGCCCTAACCCTAACTCACTTAACTCGCCCATAACCCTAACGTACAAACAATCACACACTTACCTGAACACAACCCATAACTTTCCACCACAGCGCTAAGAATAGTGAAGCCACAGAAGCGGCCAACCGAATTCTTTCCCGAGGAAAGAATTTGCTGTTCTGCAGCTTCGCTATTCTTAGCATTCGCTGAATAGTGTTCGATATCAGAACATTCGAAGTTTTAATACTTTGATGTTCTGATATAGACCCTATATATATATATATATATATATATATATATATATATATATATATATATGTATATACACACACACACACACACACACACACACACACACACACACACACACACACACACACACACACACACACACACAGACATACATACAGACAGATAGATTTATGGCAATAGAACACAAGGGCAATAAAAGAAAGTCATATGGAACAAAGGATCATTTGTTGTTTAAGAAAGTCATACTGGAGAACAGTAAAAAGGGAAGAATTTAAGTGTGGCATGGATTTACTATAAAAAGCATTTGATAGTATCCCACATTCATGGATAAAAGAGTGCTTAAAAATGTATAAGATACACTCCACACTGATCAACTAGATTACAGTGACCACAAAACAGTGGCAGACCACTTTGCAATTAAGCCATGATAAAGGACAGATTATTATCCTAGAGATAAAAATTCAAATGGGGATGGTGACTCTCTGTCACCATTGCTATTCTGCCTTGCCATTGACCCATTAATCTATTTGCTTAACCACTTAGGCCATGGCTACATTTTGGCTCCTAAAAACAACAAAGTGTAAAGACTTCTCATCTTCTCTTTGTCGATGATTTAAAACTATATATCCTCAGATGAGGGACTGAAAGCACAGCTACAGGCTGTCAAAATTTTTTCAGATGATATACGAATGTTATTTGGTCTTGATGAGTGTACAAAAGCAACCTTTAAAGCAGAAAAACTGCAACATCAGGAAAACATCAGTTTGGGACAAGAATGTTGTATAAAAGAACTTGAGCAAGAGAGACTGTATAAATATTTGGGAACTGATGAAGGATCAACAATAAAACACGAACAAATGCAAATAAAACTTAGTAAGGAGTACTTTAGAAGACTTCAATTAATTCTGAAATCAGCATTGACATCTAGGAACAAAATCCAAGCTTTAAACCAGTTTGCTCTTCCTGTCCTAACTGACAGTTTTGGAGTGATTGACTGGCCCCAAAATGTGTTGGATAGATTAGATAGGAAAACAAGAAGGATGCTTCATGCTCACCAAGTCATTTACAAAAATCAGTGCATACCAAGATTATATATTCCCCATTCTGAAGGCGGGATGGGTTTCCTTGAAATTGATAACATGTATAGATCTGCAGTTGTGGGACTCCACACATATCTGCTGACCTCACAAAACCCAGATGTAGTGAAAGTCTTGAAACATAAGAAGAATAAATCTAAGATGACTTATTTGCTTAATTTAGCAGAAGCATATCAGCATCAAACAGGAATGGAAATCACAGCAGAAGTAGATAGAAATCAGGCAGCAACTGAATGTGCCAAAAAAAAGAATAGAAGGTGAAGGACCAGATGAGAATGCAGGAAATGTGGAAAAAGCATAAATATAGTTGCAAATATAGAAAACGTCTGGAAGAACCTCACGTTGATGAGGAATGAACACCATAATGGTTAAAGAGAGGTGCATTCAAACCAAGAGATGAAAGGTTAATATTAGGAGCCCAAGATAGTGGGCTACATATATGCTGGTTTACAAAGTCCATTGAACATGTGGGAGAAACAGACAAATGTAGGTTTTGTAAAACCGAATTGGAAGTCTCATTGCTGGGTGTGACATACTAATGCTGGAAGGACTGTATACTGAAAGGCATAATAATGTGGCAAGACTGCTGCACTGGGGATTGTGCAAACATTATGGTACTGAAGTGGCTAAAAAACACTGGAAACATGAACCACAAAACATTATAGAAAAATGATGAAATTTACATCATATGGGATCACCCATTACCAACAGTTCAAAAGATAGATGCTAGATAAACTGGATATAGTGATCCAAGGAAAGAAAACAAAAGTAGCATTTATCATTGAAATCGCCACACCCAGTGACTACAGCGTCTTCTGTACAGAGAGACACAAAATCATAAAATTTCAGGATCTGCAGGCAGAAATGAGAGCAACGTAGAAGAAAGATACCCAGACAGTCCCAACAGTAGGTGGAACAACAGGTCTTATAAAAAAAAATTTACAATCGTATTTAGATATGTTACCAATACATTTAGCCCTGTACAAACTGCAGAAGGAGTCATTAATGCACACATTGTGAGTGCTGTGAAGAGTATTTTGGCTGACTTCAAAGACTGAAGCAATACTAATTTCATGAACTTTAATCATACTTTGATTTAGGAATGGGGGTCCTTTCCCATCATAGTATTAGAAACCCAAAAGATTTGGAGAAATTAAAAAGATAGATAAACATATATATATATATATATATATATATATATATGTATATATATATATATATATATATATATATATATATATATATATATATATATATATATATATATATATATATATATATAGGTTTACTATCACATAGTTGATCACACTTTGTGCAATCAATATATGTGCGAAACTCAGTCAGCAGAACCGTAAGTGTGATTACTACATTGTCGAACCATACAATAGCGAACATTTGCTATAGCAAGGCTCAACATTGCAGCGCAGATCGCACTATAGTGGGGATCGGGAAATGTACCCTTTCCCTCAGTGTAATGCGATCTCAGAGTTTGTATATAACTAGGGGGGATGTGGGGCTGCGGGGGGTGGTGCAATGTTTTACAATGTTGAGTGGATGCATGCATTTCAGCAAAGTCGGCATATTCAACATTCGACTTTACTGAAATGCTCAGTTCGATATTTACTCTGTTTGGTGTTCTGATTTCTGAGCAATTTGTTCGGACATCTTCAAACTTGAGCACAGTGCATTTGAGTATGTGATAGTAAACCATATATATTATATATATATATATATATATATATATATATATATATATATATATATATATATATATATATATATATATATATATATATATATATGGGTGACTTGGTCGGCATTTCATATAATCGACTATTTATTTGGTTGACAGTTCATTTGATCGACAAGCATTTTAGGCCCCCCACACCCCCCAATGTGGGGGGCTGTGCCCCCCCCCAACTATATATATCAACTCCAGGGTCGCACAACATTGGGGAAGGGGGCAAATGCTTGTCGATCAAATGAACTGTCGACCAAATAAATAGTCGATTATATGAAATGTCGACCAAGTCAGGTAGACCATATATATATATATATATATATATATATATATATATATATAGATATAGATATAGATATATATATATATATATATATATATATGTATACATACATATAGATATAGATATATAGATTCATAATAAAATTAGTTAACTTTATGGCTTTGTAGAGTATTTAATTCCATGCTGTGTATAAAGGTTAGTTTCTCTGATGATGTTCTGACAATAAAAACAAAAGCAGTCAAAACATCAGTTCTGCTCTGACCTCTCCTTTGAGTTTGTGAAGTTGTTTTGTGTATTTAGTTTTTCCTTCTTGTTTATTTTTAAGTTTCTCATTTTTTTAAGCAATATAGATAGAAAGATAGATAGATAGACATATATATATATATATATATATATATATATATATATATATATATATATATATATATATATAAGATAGATATACATAGAAATTGATAAATATGATCAGCTTCAGGATCAATGAACTTTTATATCCAGGATGGGGGTGTCTTTGTCTGGCATTTTGGACAAGTAGCTCATTCATTATATTTGTTCTGTCTCCTTTTCCAGGAGACCTTGTAACACATGACTATGAGTTATTTGCATTAGTAATATCCTATAAGGTTCTTGAATTAGTAATTTATGAAGACTTTTTTGTTTCTTTATTTACTCTGTATAGCAAATTATATTTTAACTCAAAATATAACTTAAAGTAAAGGAAATATTCTGCTTACTGTCTTCCCTTACAGCCCTGGTAATGTTCTCTCTCTTGCTCTGCTTACAGAACCATCCTCATATCGTGCCTTTTTAAAGCCTGTTCAACATGCCTTTCAGTCTGTTGACTTAAGAGCATGTATTCAGCAACCTATCCTGAGATAGAAGGTGTAGCTCCTACCCCTCAGAATACTTGGAGTGAGCTTCTTTAATAAATTAATAAATAAATAAATGTCTGCCACTGCAGGAGGTGGGGCTACACACAGACCACCTTTCTGACTATCAGCACAAGCCTCATAGGTTTTTCTCTTTTCTTTTACATTGCATTCTCCTTCCATAGTTTGAGTGGATACCACCCAGTCACTTCCTTTCCTTCTGCTGCAGTGTTACTGGAAAGCATATCTCATAATAATATGCATTGACAATTTCTGCTGTTTTCTTGCCTGGCAGAAACCTGCTGCATAGATATCACCTTCAGCTGCGTGTTCTGAGCTCTAAACTAGCAGGAAGAGGTAGACAGCTATGTGTTCTCCTCTTAATCTGACTTTCACACTGTGTTCTGAGGGTTCTCACTAAAGTGTCTTTTTTCCGTGTTCATATTAGTTTCTTTCACTGCTTTTTACTTCAGAATTTCCTGTCAGTTCTTCTATAGCTCCTAGTCTGACATTTGTTATTTTATGGGTTTTTTTTATTTCCATTTTGTTATCAGGGATGGTCTGGCTCCATTATACAGACAATTCCCTTTTCAGCAGAGGTTTGGTGAGAATGCTTCTCTAAACATACAGGATAAAAAACTATACGGAATATGATTTTCAAGTATGGCACATTACTACACATTAAATAGTTAGGAGAAAATGAATAAATTACAAGCTAATATATATATATATATATATATATATATATATATATATATATATATATATATATATATATATATATATATACTACAGCATGCATTTCTTAAAATTATGAATTTTTGCTGTTCAGTCAGTGGCATTGCTTCTGATAGGACACTTGATCTTTTATAATCTCTATCAACAATCAAATTCTACCTCCATTTGTAGTTTCAGTGCCAGCTTGTGTGTGTGTGTGTGTGTGTGTGTGTGTGTGTGTGTGTGTGTGTGTGTGTGTGTGTGTGTGTGTGTGTGTGTGTTTCCCACCATTCTTATAACTAATATTTGTAGCAGCTTGACACACTGTTCATAGGTTCTCCTCCTATCACATTTTCCATAGTGCTCTAAGGCAAGGTAAGTCTTCTTCTGATATTGCATTATCAGCTAATTCAATGGTAATAGCCATAAGACACAACAGGTTTCCTACAGCTGTTTGAATTTATGTATACATATAAGGAGTTACTCTTTAGGTCACTATGAATACACATTACCTTCTAATTTTTGGTTATTACTAATATTATGCTTAAGCATCAAGGAGTATTTGATAAGGGAAATACTGCTTCCAGAATCTACATCGGATATCCTTTTAAAAATTCAATACATTGTACTAGTTTGGTTTTAATAGAGTGACAGAGAGCTGACTCATTTATCCTGGATTTTGGAACAACCTCATTTAACTTTTTTGTAGCAGCACAGAACTTGGAACTGTGATCCCCCTCTGAAATTTGTAACAAACTAACACACTGAAAATGTAGTAGCTGCTATGTGACTGCGATGAACTGTGATCCCTCTCTGAAATTTGTAACAAAGTAACACACTACTTCCTGCTTTTATTTCACAGAACAAATGTGCATTTGTTACTGCAGTTTTGATTTTCGTAGCAGATAATTAATTCATTTTAAACATTGTGCCATTAACTAATAAACAGCTTATTAGGTTTCTTGTGATCCTTTTGCAAGAGCCATTTTCTTAAATTACCCAGCAAATCTGTTATAAACCTAAACATTTTGCTTTGCTATTGCAGTGAGGTTTAAGCCAGAGTTTTAAAATATATATTTTAAGTCCTGCATCTGTGCATTTAAAGTTCAGTTATAAAATCTGATGCTTGCACTTTGTAGGTTATACAGGTCCTGACTAGAAGATCTTTCCTATCACAGTCCATAAAATCAGTCTTAGTCTTTCTCTTGTTAGTCAATAGCTGGATTTTTTCCCAGACTGCTTGGCTGCAGTTCTCTGTGATGACATAGCACTCAAATGTCACTAAACAAGATTCCAAGTCATGCTCCTGGGCTAGGTTCTTAGGAGTGTCACAGTCTTGGGGTCGGTAATCATATTCATCAGTATAATCTGCTGTTATTACTGGTGTAGCAGCCTTTGTTCATTTCCCACCTGTGACTCAATAGCTTTTTCAGTAATTCCTTCATAGCTGCAGACAACAGTTAATTATGACAGAAACACAGCATGATGGGAAATTTATAGTCCAAATATGGATTGCTCTTGGCAGCAGAGCTTATGTGAGAAATTGAAAATTGGAAAGTCTCTGATCATCTTTCTACATTCTCCATTAGTATATATGTCCAGATGGATAACGGCTGCAGGACATGTATAAAAACACATTTATTCACTAATCCACAAACCAAACTAGTAGCCCACATGACTGCAGTTTTAAAAGAAAGCAAACAGTACGCTTGCAAATTTCTCATGACAGCATCGAGTCCATACAGCCTTTAATCATACTTTGACTTAGGAATAGAGTCCATTCTCATCATGGTAGTAGAAACCCAAAAGACTTGAAGAAATTAAACCCACTCAGGATAGGCTATTTTGAAATTGGAACTTCAAGGCTGCAGTCTGTCCGAGGCACAACTTTCAGCTCTAAAAGACAGAAACTTCCACAAGGTATTTTTTTACAGTTTGTACTTCATAGGTTAGCACCCACTGATCTCTTCCACTTGATGACACTTACCTTCTTCCTTCAGATGCAAGTCATCTTACAAATGGCATGCCATGTGAGCAACTAACTTTCTGAATTTAGCCCTCCAGGTTACTCAAGTTTATATCACAGTGACTGAAAACTTGGAACTTTGATGTAGTTTAACTGCTATGAGAATATCTTCATATGCTAAAGTGCAATCTATGTAGACATTTACAGGCACATACACAGTTTCTATAATCAATACCAGTATGTTACAATAAGCTCTCTCTCTCTATAAAGATATATATGTTGTGTGATCTCATTGCTGGTATATATATAATTAGTAAGGTGTGTGTCCTCCTGCAAAAACAAGAGGGTTTTTTATTTAACATTTGTTGACTGGGAAATTCTGACTAGGACAGAGTCTATTGTCAGTGGAGGCCTGGGGAGAAATGCTCCAGACTGTATGTCTTTGGAATGTGGGAGGAAACCGGAGTACCTGGAGGAAACTCACATGAATGCAGGGAGGACATGCAGACTTCACACATTAGGGGCCTCAGCCAAGAATCAAACAGGAGAACCTCTTGTTGTGAGGTGACAACATTAACTGATGTGTTGTTTTTCTGCATTTTGACTTTTGATCTTTTGCAATCAATGCTTTTATGTATGTTTGATGTTCTGGTACTTTGATATTTCAAAGTGTGTGCGTGTGTGTGTGTGTGTGTGTGTGTGTGTATATATATATATATATATATATATACATATATATATATATATATATATATATATATATATACATATATATCAAATAATTAGAAGTCTGCAGGTTATTGTAGACGGCTTCCTATTTGCTAGAATCATTCATGTTTCTCTTATCTTTGTAGTATATTATATAACAGCAGATATACCACTTGAACAATAGCTAAAACAGTAATTTCTTAAATATGATTTCCCTGTTAAATAAAGTAATCGGTGTTACTGCTTACTGTAATTGCAGGACTGCTGAACAGTGAAAATACAGCTTTAAATGAAGATGAAATAAGTAAGTGAAGGTAATATGCAAATGCATTTATGAGTTGTTATTAATATTTTAGCACCATCTTAATCTGAATTTATGTTTTTATTTAAATATTCAGGACAGAAGAAGGGTAAGTACTTAAGAGAAAATCATTTCTCTTTCCCCTACTTTCTATATTGCTGCAGAGGAAGTAATTTGCACTTTTTTTTTTTTTTAGCTGTACTAGCTACAATTGCTTTAGTTGCTGGTGAGTACTTATCAGAGCTTTAAGAACTGAAATTTTATTTTACTTTATCCATGTTTCATTTTAACTGTTAATTTATTTCAACAGAAAAAAGCATCAAAAAATAATGTTGTTAAAAGTGTAATCTATGCATTACGCACAAGAAATGCTTTAAAACTATGCTTTACAATGTAATCTGTGCATTATGCACAAGAAATGCTTTAAAACCATGCTTTATAAATGTAACAAGTCACACATTTTTTAATAAGACCAGACAAAATATTTAAGAAATGCTTCTTGATGAAATACTTCTAACTCAAGAAAGACTGATTCCTTTGTATTTGTCAATCCATTTTGTATGGCAGTAAAATGTTTCTGTCAAAAATGTTGTTCTCATCTCAACCCTGCTTTCATTAATAGGAGTTCAACTATGCTTTAGAATTCATGAATGATTTAAAATGTGAGTGTGTGAGCACACATTTGTGCATGTATATACGTGTGTGTGTGTGTGTGTGTGTGTGTCTGTCTGTCTCTCTGTCGATGTGGGTGTGTATGCGTGCACGCACATCTGTGACTACAGAAAGACATCTGCAGTGGCAGAATCTCCTCTTCTCATGACTTGTAGCCAACTTTGATTTTTTTATACAAATCAGGAGGAATATGAGATTCAGCAAAAGTCTTCCATGGTGTGTGTGTGTGTGTGTGTGTGTGTGTGTGTGTGTGTGTGTGTGTGTGTGTGTGTGTGTGTGTGTGTGTGCGTGTGCGTGCGTGTGCGTGTGTGTGTTTGTGAGTGGAAGCTACTTCTAGTATATTCATACTATACTAACTCCTATGTGATGATTGAATAGCTGATGTTTAAATTTTCAATATTGCAATACAGTTTACTGAGTCAGTTGGATATTGTCAGCCAGTGATGCATGTTCAGGGTTTTCCCTTTTCTCGACTGTAATTTTTTTATGTTTTATCTGTTTTATTTATTTATTCATTGTTGAATGGGGTAGTGCCATTAGGTTAGTAGCCTTTTTGGTACTTACATATTATCGCAACCACATGTTCAACCAGAGAAACATCTCTTTTCCAAGCCGTACACATTCTGAAAAGTTAGGGGTTGTCCGGCCAAATGTAGGATTTCCTTAAGGAACTGCCACTTTGGACATTTCAAAGGCTAGACTATATTTGTGTGCATGTGAAACCTGGAGAAGTTTATATGCTTTTTATGGGGTTTATAGCTGTCAATGTCGTTGTACTGCACTCTGTCTATTTCATTCCCGAGATCACAGTTTACAAGTGCAAGCAACACTGATGGTTTTGTAAAATCCTGCCTTTTTCCCAGAAACCAGGAATTTCATGAGGAGAGCAACCCCCCCAAAAAAAATTAAGAAATGACACCAAAATCAGGCCATTATGCGAAAAGCTGGGGAGTTGAGAGGCGTGTTGCCCACTTCGGATTACTTGCGATGTGGTACTACTGAACGTTATTGAAACAGAGTGTGTACCTGCACTGATTTGAAAATAGTTCTGGCCATTAAAAGCAATGTTTTGTTTTTCGTACATGTTTCTCCCATTCGTGTTGATATAGGTATATTTGACAACTGTTTTCCATTACTTTTGTCAGCACGAGTATGGCTTGGAAAACAGCCATTTCTCATCCTCCAAATGTGGTTGTGATAATACATAAGTACCGCCTTTTTTCATGGAAGACCCAAAGGGAAGGATATTTATACTACTATGGGAAATTTGGCCAGAACATCGCAAACTTCCCCCACCATTATAGTACTTGTAGTACAAGTGACTTACAAGTTCCAGCATCTGTTCCATTCCTAGTGCAATGGTGGCTGGAGAAAAGTACACAAACATGGCAGATGATCTGAAGGGAGTAGAGGAAAATGCAGCCTCCATGCAGCTATTCAAGGAGACGGTTGAAGAAGGGTTCACTAAGCAGAAGGGAGAAGGAGATTGCATGAAAGATAGGGACGATTTGTTTCAAAGGGAATTATTTCAGGAGTTGAGACAAGAATTTTTTTGACGAAGGGATTGTAATTACAACCCCCAAGGTGGGAGTATTGCAGGATGATATATTAAAAGACTTGGAGCAGAGTCAGCTGGAAATGACAGGGAAAGAACTATCATGGGGTGAAATGATGGAAAGAAAATGCAAAAAGATCATTTGCAGCATTAGTCAGAGAGCAAAAAGGGAGAAGAAGAAGATAGAAGAAACAGAAAAGAAAATGTTTGTAGTAAGGATTCAAATTAAGGAAGAGCCAGAAATGGACAGGTGTGAAGTATGGGATAAAACTGTTGTGCCTTTAGGGATAAGGGCACAGGAGGAAAGAACCTTCATTTTAATAAAGAAAGACACTTACTGTGACATTTTTTGAGACAGTTGAAGTTTTTGAAACTTTTATGGCTAATTATGAAAAGAAAAAAGAAAGGTAACCGTGGAATAAATAATATGTTGTTCAGACTTGTTTTCAAGAGACGCAGAAATTGAATCATTCTGAACTGAAACTGAAAGAGAGAGAGACTGTTAAGAAATATTTACTAAATGATTATTATAATGAACTAAAGGGCATTTCTGAAGTTATAGATAATAGAGGACTGTGGACAGGGGACAGGGTCTTGGGAGTGCAATGTAATTTTAAAAATGGAAAATGGCAAACTAGTTCCCATTCCAAGAATAACAAATGTGGATGGTTATAGTGCTGTGGTTAAATATTGGGGACAACCCAAAACGTGTCATTTATTTATTTATTTTTTTGTGGGAAGAAGGGGCATTTTGTTAATAATAATGAAATAGATGTTATTCCTGTGGGGAACTGGTCATAATGTTAAAAACTGTAGAAAAAATGTGTTTGTTATAAATGTAAGCAAACAGGACATGCATGGGTGGATTGTGAGAAAGAAATAAGACCAGAAAGTGATGTAAATGAGAAGGAACAATTACAGCAGGAGGAAATGCAAGAGGAGTAAATAGATAACAATGAATTAGCCAAGACGAAGTAGTTAATACACAAAATGTAGGTGGGAAAGACGGAGTGGGACTGCAGTTAGTGTCGGTCTAAAAAAAAGTTCAATTGGAAAAAGAGTTAAAGATAAGAAAAGAAAATTCCAAGATGTAAGAATGAAAGTTAAAAAGAAAGGAATTGTTAGATAAAAAATATATTGTAAATTAAGGAGGACAATAAACAATCTTAAGGCCTTATCTATCAATGTTAATAGTATAAAGAATATAATAAGGAGGGTAGGAGCGCTGGAATGGGGTACGATGTGTGAGGTGCATTGATAGTACTGGGTGTACGATATATGAGGTGGATCGAGAGTAATGGAAGATATTAGATAATAAAGTAAAGAAAAAAGTTCAGGAATTGATGTATTATCTTAGAAGGGAATGCAAATATTAGATTATCCTTTAGTTAAACTAAAAAGATTAATAGTAGTGGATTTTAGGTGGGAAAAGAAAGTGTATATGTTAATAGCATTATACACATATGTGAGATATAAAGAAAGTAAAAATAATTTCAGAGGATTATGGATATAATAATAATGGGAGACTTTAATTGTGATATAGTAGATAGAAAAAGAAAATAGATCAGATAAGAAAATAATGACAGAAATAATAATACAATGTGGAGATTTAAAGATATGAAACTTGGGAAAAATACATATCAGAGAAACAAATTAAAAACAGGGACAATTATTTTTTGCTATCAAAAACTATGAAGACAGTGATAGAGGAAGCAGTGGAAATGGGATTTCTGATCATTTAGCTATATAAATTGAGACACATGATGAAAATAAAGAATATGCTAAAATAGGGAAAGGAGTTAAGAGAGTTAATGGAAGGAAATGGAATGAAAACGTTGAGAAGTTACCTTTGGAAAGATAATTTAACAACGATAGATTTGTTTCTAATTGGTCACAATGGAAGATACTAGCCAAAAAAATATAAAAGGGTATTTTTAATATGGGAATAAAGTAAAAGACAAAAAGAAAAAATGTGTATAGAGAAAGATCTTTTATGGAGCCTTAAGAGGAATAAAAGAGAATATTTTTACAAAAGAAGAGAGATATATCAGGAAATCAAGAGAAAATTAAAGATATATAAGGAAAATATTTTAGTAAGTAAAAAAGAAGTGTCACAGTATTTAAATAAAGGAGTAAAGGAAGACAATGGTATAATAAGAGGGATGAAAAATTAAGCAGGAAAAGTTGAAAGAAAACAGACAAATATAGTGGATACAATACTGAGGTATGTAAAAGAGATAGTAAAAAGAAAGAAATAAAAAAATAAAAAAGGAATATAAAGTAAAACAATTTTCAGAAGAAATGTCTACATTAAAACAAATTACAATAGAATTTGAAAAGGTGATGAAGGAAGTAAATGTAAATTCAGCAACTGGACCAGATGGTACACGTTATTTAATGTACAAGGATTTAATACACTGGTAAAATACATTTTAATAAAATATTTAATGAATGGTTAAATGATGGTATTAATTATAAAAATATGCAGAGTTTTTATGAGATTAATATGTAAGAAAAGGGAAAAGAAAGAAATAAAACTTGGAGACCAATAATGTTGAATAATAGTTATTGTGAACTATGAAAATATTACAAAAAAGGTTAGAAAATATGTTTTACTGTATAATGGAAAATTAAATGTATGGAATCAAAGGAAAATGTAGTTAAAATGTATTAATAGTAATTAGAGAACTAGCAGATGATATTAAGAAAAGAAAAAAAGTAAGTGAAATTAATAACAGCTGATACTGTTAAAGTATTTGATTCAGTAGAAGGTGACATTTTATGACAAATTATGGAAAATATAGCTTTAGTATAAAGATAAAGAAAGTTATTAAATCAGTGTATGAAAATACTAAGATTAAAGTTTAAAAGTAAATGTTGGTTAAGTGAAGAAATAAAGATGGATAGATGCATAAAACAAGGTCCCAATGAGTGATATTTTGTTTGCAATAACAACGGAAAGCAAAACACGAGTAAATGAGTAACTGAAGGAATAAAAACGAGTAAATATGCTCAGGAAATGGGGGGTAGATCCTATTATTTTAACTTATACTAATCATATGATTTTAGTAGCCAAACTCGGACAAGAAATGAAAAAAGCAGTTATGAAGGTGAATGGGAGATTGCGAAAAGTTGGATTAAAAATCAAGAAAAAAAATGTAATGGTTTTGGAGATGATAAGGAAATAGAAGGAATAACATTTGAAAAGAAAAATATATCAGTATTAGGCATCCGTTTTAGAGAAGGTAATATATTGAAAGAACAATGGTAGAAAAATGTAACAGATTTAAAAAGATTAAGTGTTATGTGGAATAGGTATAGACTGTCCTTTATTAAAGTACATTTGATAAATACGATATGGATGGGAAAATTGTCATATTCAGTTAGTGTATATATATGGATCCCCTACATTACACTGGCACACTACAAACCCGACAGCCAAAATGCTGACACCAAAACATCAAAACCACACAATACCGACAGTCCACATTACATAACACCAACTCACAACACATACACAACAAAAGCACACCAAAAACTTTACAAAGCTACACTAAACCTTACATACATAGCTATCTATGCACTAACCTTAACTCACACCCTAACCCTAAAGTCCATCACTATCGCACATTTACCTTACCTGCACCCTAACCGTAAAGTAAGTCACTATCACACACTTACCTTACCCACACCCTAACCCTGCAGTCCATCACTAATGCACACTTACCTTACCTGCATCCTAACCCGAAAATCAGTCACTATTGCATACTTACACAGTCACGCTCGTTTCATATGTCGGTGTTCTCAGTGTTGGGATTTCGAACTGTCGGTTGTTTCCATCGTCGGTCTTCCGGTGCCTGTGTTCTCGTCGTCGGTGTTTTGATCTGTCGGTGTTCTCAAGTAGACCTATATATATATATATATATATATATATATATATATATATATATATATATTTTATTTTTTTATTTATTTATTTTATATTTGTTGAACGGGCTAGTCTAACTGGATATATATCCATTTTCAGTAGAGGCCCGGGGAGAAAAGCTTCAGGAAAAAACATGCAATTTAATAGAAAATAACATAAAAACAGTTTTATACAGCAATAATTATACCATAAAGGCAGTTTTATACAGCAATGATTTTAGCATAACATGCTAGCTAAAGAAATTTCTTAAAAGAATATAAAAATAGAAAATAGAAGCATTAAAAGTTTTTTTTTATGTGTGTGTGTGTGTGTGTGTGTGTGTGTGTGTGTGTGTGTGTGTGTGTGTGTGTGTGTATATATATATATATATATATATATATATATATATATATATATATATATATGTATATGTGTGTGTGTGTGTGTGTGTGTGTGTGTGTGTATGAGATACCAAGACATATGGAGAAAACGTTTCTTAAAATAATATTTCAATTTGTTTGGGGCTCTACATTAATATGGAAAAGGAGAAAGGGGGTTTAGCTTTAATAAATCCAATAGTATATGGAGCTTCAGTGAATTTGTATAGAGTTTTGGTGTGGATAAATGGAAAAGCAAATAAGTTGGTTAGAAGTCCATTTAAAGAGAACTACAAAAGAGAATGAGATATTATTAAAAGAAACAAAAGGAAGAGAGAAAGAGAAATGAAGATAAATGAATGTGTCATGAAAAAACGAAATTATCAAAATTAAAGATAGTAGGAATAGAAGAAAACAGGAAAATATGATATAAAGTATAATGTCGCAAAATGACTGTGTGAATCTATGGGAGTATTTACCAGAAGGGAAGATAAAAGCTGTAAAGCAAAGAAACAAAGCTGTAAGAAAAATACTGAATGTCGAGATTTCTTATGGAGATTGCAAATTAAAATAAGTTGCCAGTAAAGGAACATGACCTATAAAAATAAATGACACGATTTTTCTTTTCTCTGGATAATTAGAACCAACAGAACATGTTTTCTAACCCGACAAGTAAAAGAGTTAACAATTTATGGGAAAAGTTAAAAGAATGCAAAATCATTTCATGAGTACAATCAGATAAATATGGATATGATTGAATATGTTTTTTATGGAAGATATAGCAAAGAATATGTTAATAATTTAGACAAAAAAATGTATCATATTATGTGGATAATTTAGAATGAGAGATTGAATGAAATAATGTTAAGTGGATATTATCAAACGTAATAAGGAAAATTAAGTGGCGGTTGTAGAAAAAAAGAGTGGGGAGGGGTCTATACGTATGTAAGGAGATGTGTATAAATGAAGGACAAATGATGTGTAATGAACATTCACTTTCTTGTACATATGTAAATATGTAAATATATAAATTGCAAATAGTTCTACAAATAAAAACCCTACTCTTTTTGATAGATGCCTTGGGATCTTTTGCATCCATCTGAGCTACCACCGACTCCAGCAGATGGGGCCTCAATTTATTGCTTCATCCAAAAGACAGTACACTGAGGAGCGCAGCATCCCACTTGTGTGACAGTGTCAAATGATCAGATACAACTCTCCACAGTGTCTAAATGACCTTAAATGTAAAAAATGTCAGCAATCAATCAGCCTGTTATGGGAATAGAACCCACATCCTTCTACATCAAAGGCAAGTACCTGTTTTGCCACTGATACTGATTCTGTAATTCTGTGGTGGAGTTGGTATGTATATATACATATATATATATATATATATATATATATATATATATATATATATATATATATATATATATATATATATATATATATATATATATATATATATATATATTCATATATATATATATATGGTTTCACTTCAAAATTTCAAAATCTCGAATTTCAGCATTTCAAGACCATGAAGGTGAAACCATCACAACACCTACACTTACAAAGCTGAAACCAGAACACCGAACACACAGTACACACCACACACAAACCACAACACCCACACCACAAAACAAATAAACACACCAAAACACCACACAGGCACACACATACAATACAGAAATGCAGGGGGCAAGCTCCCCTGCACCCCCCACACCCCCTACTTATATATACCAACTCAGAGATTGCACAAACAGAAAAAAAAGAAAACAATCACACATAGACATTCATCAGTCCCACACACACACACACACACACACACACACACACACACACACACACACACACACACACACACACACACATATCCAATACTCGCATCTCAACTTACACCTCCCTAACCTAACCTACACTTACAAGTCAGAAAAATGCTCACATACACTCACTTACCTGACACTCCGAACACCATCGCAAACAGAAAGTTCACATAACATACCAGAAATGCATAAGCGTGGATTCAAGATTTTCAAATTTGCTCTTATGCACTTTCAGCATTCTGAATTTTCAGCTTCATGGTCTCGAAATGCTGAAATTCGAGATTTCAGCATTTCGAGATTATGAAGTGAAACTATATATATATATATATATATATATATATATATATATATATATATATATATATATATGGTTGACCAGGAGTGTCCGACTGGACGTAGGTCCATTTTCAGTGGCGGTCCGGAGAGAAAACCTCCACAGTTAAAATAAACAGACAGTAGTTACATTGGATTACATAAAGAAAGAAAAAGAGCCAAACAGATAAAACAGAAAAGGTGAACCAGTCACAGTCAGTGAAAACAAAAGAATCTCCAACTTGTTTAGAAAGGTTTATTATTGGATTACATAGCGATTAACAATTTAATATAGCAATTACTTACAATATATTTACAGATGAAGAACATAGCAAATCAGTAGACAACTAGAATCTTTAGCTGTGAAGTACATAACAGACATTAACAAATGTTACAATAAGAAGTTCCTGCTGTATAATAAGTACTAGGCTTATAAGCATCTGAACTTACTATAATCAAGGTAGTTAGTGGAGTGGAAAGAAAGGTAGTGGTTAGATGGGGTGGGTGATATTAGAGTGGGAGTTGCAAGGGCATAGCCAGCATGTTTTTAGGTGCACTTTTAGTAAAGTTTTGAAGTGGGTGCATGATGGTACGGAGGTAATTGTTGGTGGGAGGAAGTTCCATAATTTGGCTATGGTGCAAGAGAATAGTGCTTCACCTGCAGAGTTATTGGCTTTTGTGATCTGCAAGTGATTTTTGTTGCTGGATCTTAGTGGTCTGGTGGTGCGATAGGGTTGGAGAATATTCTGGAGGGATGGGACATTTAGTGGATGGTTTACTAGTTTGTGGGCGAGTGAGACTTGATACCACTGAAGGAGGTGAGGGAGTTCAAGTCAGCCCAGTTCAGCAAGTGAGAGACAGTGGTGACTATGGTAGGATGCCCCTGTGGCGAATTTGGTGATTTTGTTGTAGCAGGTCTCTAGCTTGTTTAGATCGCATTGCCTTAGGTTGGTATATATTGGAGAGGCATAAAGTAGGGTGGAGATAAGGTGGGAATTTGCTATTGAAATCTTTGCTGCTTTGGTGAGAAGTTGCTTATTTCTGTATAATGCTCCTAGTTTTTTGTGGACTTTTTTTATGGTCATGGATATGTGAATGTCAAATTTTAGTTTATTGTCTATTTCCACTCCTAGGAATTTGGTGTGTTCAGTTGGGTATATAGTGGTGTTGTCTTTTGCTGTGATGTTAAAGTGAGAGTTGTTTTAAGTATGTTTGGTGGGTTGAAAGATGAGTAGTTTAGTTTTGTTTGGGTTGAGTATTAACTGGGCATCGGATAACCAAGTTTCAACAGAAGAAAAGGTTTCCTGTGTGACTTTTTGCAGTTTGGGTAGGGAATGGGCTGAGCAGATCATGGTTGAGTCATCTGCGTATTGTATGAGTGTGCCATGTTTGGTAGCAGAGGCTAGATTATTGGTGTAAACAGAGAAGAGTAGGGGTCCAAGGATGGATCCTTGGGGAACCCCTATGGAGACTGGTAGTTCGGGAGATATGTCATTCTGCCATACAATGGATTGCTAGCGGTCAGACAGATAACTCTGAAACCAGTTGGTGACTGATTGAGAGAAGGATAGGTTATTGAGGACATAAATAAGTTGTTTGTGTGGACCATGTCAAATGCGTTAGATAGGTCTAGGAAAGTAGCAGAGGAGAGATAGCCATTGTTTTTATGCTGAAGGATGCTGTTAGTAAAGGATAGTAAGGCAGTGGTGGTGCTGTGGTTTGGTCGGAAACCATGCTGAGTATTGGAAAGGAAGTTGTTAGTAAGGAGATAGTCTGAGACCTGAGAGTGTATGCATCTCTCTAGTATTTTGGAGAGTGGAGAGAGAATAGCTATGGGGTGGTAATTGGTTAGTTCTGTGGAGGGTCCGCCTTTGCGGAGGGGAATTATATGTGATACTTTCCACAGTGTGGGAACGTAACTTTCTGACAGAGATCAGTTAATCAAGATGGATACTGGGTAGGCCAGAGCATCAGCTGCGATTTGTAGGTATTCACTTGGGAGGTTGTCTGCTGCTAATTTGGTGGGTTTAAGTTTAGTTAAGAGTTGTTTTATGTTGGAGGTAGGTACAGGAGAAAAAGTGAATATATATATATATATATATATATATATATATATATATATATTTACATATATATATATATGTAATTTAAGAGAATGTTGGAAAGAGCAAGACTCCACAGGGAAGATGCAGAGGGTTTCCTACCCTGCAGGAAAATATTTTTTTGTGTGTGTGTTTGTTTTGTTGTTTGTTTTGTTTTGTTTTTAATTTTTGCTTAGTTATACTTTTTTGGTAATCACTACTCAGAAAAAGTCTAATTGCTTGCTCTAGAAGTTGACCAACCTGATATGCCTCGCCAAGAAAACACCTTTTCTTTTATATTTCAAAAAGTAATAATCTTTTGAGAAACTAATTACAGAGGGTTAGTTATGAGTATCTGAAAATGTTGTTTTGATTAGACGACATACAGTTATCTAGAATCTGGTGACTAATTAAAGGTAATAAATGTATTTTTTTGTTAGACTGAACTTTCTTCCTTCATTTCAGTTTAGCAAATTCAAAATTAGCATTATAAGGGAGAAGATATATATTAATAAACATATATCTGGTGTGCAGTCTCTGGGGCTAGTCACGCCTATAACACTTAAAGTTGGAAAGAAAGACTGGCAGGCAGCTTTAAGTCATGTGAGTTTATAATTAATGAATATGTTACCACATTTGAAACAGTTTGCCATGACACTCCAAAAAGACCCTGAATGGGTTTTATCTGCTGCACTTATCTTTGGATCTGATGCCTAACAAGTAGGAACATCTTTTACCAGGCAATACCGGTTAACACTTTGTTTTTGGATAGTATCCCCTCTTGTTCCAACTTTACCTGTTATAGGAGTAAATACACCTAGAATTCCATCCAGCCATGACATATACTTGGGTAAGGCAGTTTTGGTAAATAGTCACAGAATTTCTACTTGTTTGCATGTTTCATCTACTATATTTTAATAAGTGCTGTACTATTACCTGTTTCTATTACCGGTTTCAAATGGGTTTTAAGGTTACTGCTGTGTAACTGTACATGTTTCACCATAGATTAATTGCTCCTGTTGATGGCTTAAAATGCAGTTATGCCTAGAGAACAATTGTAATCAAGAATGTTAATTGTCCTAATCAATAAATCCACATCACTCCACATCTCAGCATTTCAAAATTCTATTATGGTATAGCACTTTCCTCATTTTGCTTATAAGACATCATCAAAACTAAAAGAAATGCATTTACTAGCTCAAATAAATATGTGAAACAAATGGCATGATCCCATTTGCATGATAAAAATGTATTTACATTTTATTTACATACAAAAACAAAAAATAAACAATTTACTAAAAACATCTAAATAATTCACTAAAAGTATATACAACTATTACTGTATATATATCAAATGAACAATTTCATCATAATTTAGCTGCTCTCATTAAAAAACACTTTTAATAGAAACCATGGCATTAATTCCAGGACTTTGAGGTGAGTGCAATAAACATTGCCTGTATAACTCTGCGTACTCCATTTTACTATCCCATTCACCTTTCTGCTTGGTACCAAATTTTTTTTTCAAAAATAAAAAAAAAAAAAATTTAAATTATCACATTTCTCTTTATGTCTTCACAAGGTATTATTCATGTCCTGTTTTGTTTGTTTGTGTCTTTCGGCCTTTCCGGTTAGGGGTCGCCACAGCGGAACTCCTGTCCGCTAATGATTGGCAGTTGATTTTTATGTACCGGCTTGCCAGGCCTGACGCACAACCTTTAACGAAGGTATGCCCATTCACACATGTCTCCATGAAGAAGACAGTCTAGCTGAGAATCAAACTGGACAGCGTCTTACTGTGAGGTGACAAAGCTACCGCAGCACCACCACCGCGGGTATTCATGTCCTGTTTTAAGGGTCTATATTACATGATCGAATGCTAAGGTGATCGAGCACCTTAACATCGACCACATATTATAGAACTATAAAACAGCAAACGCCACCAGGAAATGTTACCATCATCCCCAAAAAGATTATCTTTACAGCCAAACTAATTGGGGAGCTTCACCCCCACACCCCCTGATGTGGGGGGGTTGTGCCCCCACACCCCCCCAATTAAATATACCAAATCCAAGATCACACCACAGTGAAGAAAATGGCAAAATCCCATGAACAGCCAAGGGAAATCTTTTCCTGCATTGAACTGGCCATTCTCTGTTTTTTTTGCTTTCGCTATTAGGTGGTCAATGTTAAGGTGTTCGATCACCTTAGCATTCGATCATGTAATATAGGCCCCTGTTTTAATGTTGTAGTCATGTTCATAAACTTTCTGTTTTAAATGACTTTCTGATTTTCCTACATAAAGGGGTCCGCACAATAAACAGCTAGATAAATTATCCCGATTTTACAATCAAAACTTTTTTTGCATGACATAATACAAAAATTCAGGATTACCTTCCTGCCAGTATCATTAATAATTTTCCACTGCTTACATGCACCACATTATGACACCCCACTGTTATTAGTAATTTTCCCTTTAGTCTTTTCAAAAGTGTTTCTTAAATTTGGTCCTCTTTTGTAAACACAGTTGGGGAAATTCCCTGACACGTGTTTCAAAACTCAGGTACCAATAATATAGTATCTGTTCTTACATAAACTATTTCTTATTTTATAAAGTTATTACTGAAGGCAATGACCAGTGCTAAAAGGAAATCTGGTTTGTTATTGCAGTTAAAAGTTAAAGTAGTAGAAAAAGGACAGCTGGTAGCAACACCGGATGTAAAAGCACAAGAATAATAGTAAAACTCTCATTAATAATATCAATAGTAAAACTCTCATTAATAATATCAATAGTAAAACTCTCATTAATAATATCACAAATAACAGTGTTGTTATCGCCTTTTAAAATTAGTCTAAAATTATTAGGTCTCCATGTGCAATTCTTCTCAGATCTCCATTAATCATATCTAAGAGATATCCTCCATCTAAAAACATATTCTTTAAAAAGGCTAATTCTTTAAAGAATACTATATCATCAGATACCAAATGGGACACTTTCATTATCTGTCCCTTGACTATTATTTTTTGCCACTGGAGTTACTACACTCATTTGAGAAAGTGGCTTTCCTTTGTATGGTAGACAACAGTTCTCCACCAGTTTCATCTTTATAAAGTTTAATATCAAGGACATTAATTTGCTTTATACTATACGTGTACATAAATTTAAGAAAATTAGATGATCCTTTTTTAAAAATAAATAAATAAATAAAACTCCTTTATTGCATTTTATGTGCCTTTCCAAAATAAACAAATGTCATTCAGAAAACACTGATATTATTTTCTTGAGTTTGGATAGTCATAACACCTTCTGTTCCTACATTTACAATATAATATTTGAAAAAATCTGGGACAGATCTAGCCCCAATCACTACCTCATTTTTGTGATGAAAATATTTGCCTTTAAAAAACAAACAAAAAAATTACATGTCAACACTAGCTTTATAAATCCCTCTAACAATTTAATGCTATTTGTGTTTACTGATTTTTCTAATGTTAAAAATTCCTTATATAAATCAATACCCTTACCACGAGGTTCATACATACCTTCTCTGATCATAAACACACTATCCAAATATTACATCTTATTCACATGCTCTAGAAAATCCCACAAATCTTTAATTCCTTTATTCCTTATTGTGGAAAAATGTTTTTTTTTTTTTTTTTTACTTTAAATCAATAAATGCCGCCAGTAGTTCTGTCTTGGAGTCCATAGATGAAACAATAAGACTAAAAGGTGTGACAGTTAAGCATTTATGCAATTTAGGAATGCCAGATATACCCAAAACAACTGATTTATCTACTTTTAAAAACACAAGTCAATCAGGGTCAATACAATCTGATAGCAGAGAAGACCATTTTTATCTTAGTACATATATGGAAAAGATTGTGCCTCTCATAGTGGTGTAGGATTTTCTGCTATAATAAAGCATGTTTGCATACTTACATTGTCCAAATAGCTTAGCAAAACAAAATCCATGATGACTTAGTTTATCTGGGAGGAGAAAAATCAAAGAATTTCAAGAAAGGTCATTTTCCTTCCAAGGGAAATTAGGCGATGCAGGCTGTCACATGCCTACCATACCTGACTTTGTTCCCTGTTTCTATCCCAGAGTGGATGAAGACTGAAAATAAATAATTTCACAGCCAAACACATAATGCTCTTACATGCCACCAGAAGTAACTCCCACATCATCTATCTGGTGGCAGGATTTACAGATAGCCCTTAAGAAGCTTTATACTAATTACCCCCATTAGAAATCTGGCACATGAAAGCTCCAATGCGGGGTAATAACTTCTAAAAGGTGAGTGCCAAAGTACTATTTTGGAATTAATGGAATTCCAAGAGGCTACAACTGTAGACCACCTTTTAATCTAAAATAAGGAGATTAACTTTTTTGAATCTTTTCATAACATCCAAGGAGGATACAATATCCCCGATAAAAATTGCTGGAAGCACTTACAGCTTAGGCATGCCTTCTATCACTCCCATTATCCAGCATACCTAAATGGACAGTGTCCTCTATCCACCATTTGCAAGCAATGATAAATGGTAGAATTAGTCATACTAGTCAATTAGTCTTTTTGCATTTATTTACTGTTATCCAAGCCAAATCTGGATGCTTCTGTGCAAATGATTACTTAGCTTCCATAGATTTGAGAGGAGATGCCACTCAACCATCTCCAAAAACAATATTATTACTTCCAATTATTTACTAAGACACCTACATTTCTAAATCACCAATTAAAACTAATATTTACAGGTTATCGGACCCAGCCAGAATAGTGGAAAATGTTATAGTAGGTCAGTACACATCACTATCACCCAGAGACCTCTGCAGATGAGTTTCATAAATTTTGGGAATGTTCTCTTGTACAAGCTCAATGGGATTATCTTGCAGATTAATCATCTAAAGTTTTTAGGACATCTCAACTTAAGTTGTATTGCCCACCACTGGCACAAATATGTGATGTCCCTACTCTGGGCCAGTAATCAAGGACCCTGAATCCTCACCATTGACAGTGGAGAGGGACGTTCACTTGGAATACAAATGGACCCACTCAGTATTTCCAGATGCAAGCCTCTCTGCATTGAGTACAATTTCCCTTAAGAGCACACAGGGTGCACACTCAGCCCAGGGTTGGGGTCTCTGTCTCCCTCAGGTCCCCAGTAAAACTCCCCACTGGCACAGATGCAGAGTTAAGTTCTCAGCTGGATGCCCAAGCCAAGACTTACACCACTTTCTCTCTCTCTCTCTCTCTCTCTCTCTCTCTCTCACTCTCTGTGAAACTAGTGCTTTATGTCCCTGCTCCAAGTAGCTGACACACACGCACTTTGAGATTTGATTTGCACACACCCATACACATGCCTGGGAAAGAATGGCACAGGTTTACTAGCTATGTACCTTCTGCCCAGCCTATAAGGTAGTTATCACTGCCACCAAGCACTACAAAGCTAGCTACCTAAGGCTCTTGCAAGTGTACCCAATTATACTGAGTGAAATTAATGTTAATGCAAATGGTAATGTTGACCAAACATGATGCCAACCAAGAGGAGACACACAAATTTATTTTATTTATTTTATGTTACATTTGATGACTGGGAAAGATCGACTGGACACAGGTCCATTTTCAGTGGAGGCCCATGGAGAAAAGCTCCACTTAAAACAATCCAACAAATAACATTTTATGAATTACAACACTTTCTTCTAAATACATACAATATTATACAAGAACATATTTTACATTTCTTTACAGATATATGTATAGATACAATTATTGTATTATTGAGGTATACCAGTTGTATGTATGAATATATTTAACTTTCTTCACTGATGTATGAGTAGATACCAACAGAATAGAACATCATTAGTTAATAATTAATTAATAATTAATATTCAGAGGTTAGGCACTATTAGGTGATCCTTAGTAGAATCATTGTATCACTGCAAATGTAGTGGATTAGCCTGGGGAGTCACATGGGCATAGCCAGTTGTTAAAATAGTGGGTTTTGAGTAGTTTAATTGTGTAGCAGAGCTTGTATATGTTATATATTTTGGAAGTGAGTTCCAGACTTTTGATATCGAACAGGCAAAAAGAGATTTGCCAGCTTCATTCTTATGTTTGATGCCATTTATGAGATTTTGGTCTGTTGATCTTATGGCTCGGGTGGTGGTGTAGGGTTGTATTAGGTCTTGTAAAATGTGGGGTTTATTTGGGAGGTAATATAGTTTGTCAGCGGCAGCTCAAGCCAGTTCAGCTGTTTGAGGGAAAGACAGTGATGGGCTCTATTAGAGGCACCTGTGGCAAATTTGGCAATCTTGTTGTAGCAAGATGCCATTTTGCTTTGTTCGCTGTGGTGAAGATTAGTCAGGATTGGTGAGGCATACAGTAGGGTGGATAATGGGTGGGTTCTGGCAATGGTGGCTTTGGTATAATTGGTCATGAATTGCTTATTCCTATACAAGAGACCTAGCTTTTTGTGAACTTTTTTGATTGTTTGTGGGCTATGTGTATATCAAATTTGAGTTTGTTATTGATTACTACTCCTAGGAGTTTAGTGTGTGCTGTTGGGGTAATTGAGGTATTGTCCTTGGAGTTAATGATGAAGTCATTGAGTGCAGGGGATCTACCTGGACTGAAGAGAATTAGTTTTGTTTTTTTTTGGATTGAGTAAAAGTTTTATGGTAGAAAATCATGCTTCAGCCAGAGTGAAGTTGTGTTATTGTTTGTAGCTTGCTTAAGGTAGGGGCAGTGCAAATGATAGTAGTGTCATCAGCATATTGCACTATAGAGGCAGATTGAGAGAAAGCAGCTATCTGATTTGTAAATATGGAGACTAGTAAGGGACCAAGAATGGAACCTTGAGGGACTCCAATAGATGCAGGTAGAAGGGACGATAGTTGGTCCTGCCAAAGAACTGCTTGTTGTCGGCCTGACAAATAGCTGCTGAACCATGATATAGTGAGCAAGTTTAGGGTGAGGGTAGATAGAGTTTTGAGAAGCATACTGTGGTTGACCATGTCAAAGACCTTGGATAAATCTTAGAATACAGAGGATACAAAAAGCTTGTTGTTTCTGTGGGTGTTGATTGTGTTGGTATAGGATAATAGGGCTGTTGTGGTACTATAGGAGGGACAAAATCCATGTTGTGATGCTGATATAAGGTTATTTTCTAAAAGGTATTGCATTAGTTGTGTATATACTTCTCTTTCAAGTATTTTTGATAGGGGTGATAAAATTGCAATTGGGCGGTACTTGGTGAGCTCAAGGGAGTTTCCGCCTTTATATTTATATATATATATATATATATATATATATATATATATATATATATATATATATATATATATATATATATATATATATATATATATATATATATATCTTATATTTATATATTTTCCAGAGGTTAGGTACTTTAGATTAAAATATGAATCTGTTAATGAGGGTAGAGACAGGGTAAGATATGGTATCAGCTGATAGCTGAAGGAAATCAGCGGTAAGTTTATCAGCAGTCAGTGTGGTAGGTTTCAATTTCTTGAGGAGTTTAGTAATGAGTTGTGTGGGTGCTGGAGAGAAGGAGAAGCTGCGTGGAGATTGTTGTGTAATAGGGGTAGTAGGAGTTGGTGAAGGAGTGGGAATGGTGGTACTATTTAGGGTGTTGGATAAGGCAAGGACTGTTTAGGTGAAGAATTTGTTGAATTGAATGGGGATGTCCTCCTTGTCAGTTGGTACTATGAGTGTGAGAGTGCTGGTTTTACCTGGGTGCAGTAATCTATTTATTGAGGCCCAGAATTTCTGAGGGTTATGTGCGTATTTGTCTTGCCAGATTTTATAGTAATTGGTTTTATCGAGTTTTATAAGTTTTTTGGTCATGTTCCGGAGTGCTAAGAAGATTTGTTTTGTGGTGGTGGTTTTAAGTTTATGAAATTGAGCCCAGGCTCTATCTCTATCCTTCATTATGGTTCTGGTTTCTTTTGTTAGCCAAGGGACATAGTTAGTTTTAACTCTGATGGTACGGGCTGGTGCATGAGAGTTTAGGATTTTGAGAAAGGTTGAGTTAAAATAGTCTACTGCCTCATCAAGGGGTAGGTGTTTAAGGGGAGACCAGTCACACTGTTTTAGTTCATTGTTTAGGCCCTTGGCATTGAAGTTTTTTTTTGTTGTGAACTATTCTGAGGATGGGTTGGTTATAGTGTTGGGATTTATTCCTAATAAGGTAGGTTGGTCGGTGGTCACTTAAATTGTCAGGTAGGCAGCCTGCCTGGTTTGCTAAGGCGTCATCAGACAGACGTATCCAATCTAAGATGGATTGTCATTTGATTATCTTATCAACTCTTGTGGGGGTATCTATGACTTGGGTAAACCCATGTAGGTTAATGTGGGTAGAGGGATTGAATTTGGTATAGTCAGACCAGTCAATATTAAAATCTCCTAAGAGTATGGTCTCATGAGGATGGGAGATAAGTCATCCAGTGTAGCAGGTTCTCCATAGTGTCAATATTGTTTCCTGGGGGGATATAGGCACCTGCTATGACTATGCGTTTGCTAGAGTTTAGTTTTAATTTAACAAGAATGAGTTCTATATCATTGACATCTTGGGAGTTGTAGTTAAGCTGTTCCACTGTGAGATGATGTTGAAACAGAATGGCTATGACTCTTCCTTTTTTCCCTTGCCTGTCTTTCCATATAATATGGTAACCAGGGGGTGTTATCTCATTATCATGGTGTTCTGGTCTAAACCACATTTCTGTAAGTATGGCTAAATCTGGTTTGTGTAATGACAATAGTGCATGGAGGTCCTGAACTTTGTTGAGTATACTTCGTACATTAATGTTTAAGAGCAGAAGAGAGGAGGTTGGCCTGTTATAAAGAGGGTTTGGTTGGCTTAGGTTTGGATGGAGTGAAGTAATGGGTCCTGTGTCAGGGTGTATGTCTCCACAGCAAGATAGTTTTGGAGTTAGGTATAGGTAGAGCTTAAGTATTTTTGTAGTATTTTATTTTGTTTCTGGGATAAGTAGGGGTTAATTTTGTTTGTTGGTTTATAATTAACATAGGAGTAGTGTTGAGTTGGGTTAAGGTCAAATGGAGATATAGGGAAGTGTTTTAGCTTTAGTGTATTGGCTGTGGTTTCTGTTTGCCACTCTGTTGGATAGGTGAAATGAAATGGTGTGTGGTAGGATGTAAGGATGGATAACTATAGAAGAACCACAGTAGTTAATGTATAGAAAGCTACCTTTAAGTGTAGGAAAGCCATGGTATTATTTTGTTTCTTCTCCTTTTATGTTACCTTTTGTAGTGGGATGGGGGAGGTGAGTGAGAGTAGGAGCTATTGAGTGGGTGGTAGAGGAGCAGTTAATGGAGTTAGTGATAAGGATGTGGTGTGGTATGTGTGAGTGAAGACTGAGGGTGTGGTTAGATTGAGAGATTAGGTGTACGAGTTGTGGAGAGAGTGGCTAGTGGCTATAAGTGTAATTGAAATGGGGTGGGTGGGAATGGGGGTAGGGTAGTGCAGCAGAATGAGCATAGCGAATGGAGTGGGACAGCACTGTCCTAGAGGCTTAGCAGCAGCAGTTAGGGAAACAATCAGCTAGGAGAGGGCTATGGCTTGGAATTCACTGAATAGCAATTTACTTTCCTGGAAAAGCTATTCGACACCTAATTTTCTGGTATTTACCTTCCTCAGAAAGAGATGCTATGCCTAAAATCTTTGAGGAGGGAAGCCTAAAATCTACGAGGAGGGAAGAGCACAGGATATTTGGGGCTAGACTATGGTGTTAGATGGGAAAGCTCTGGCAGGACAGGGGGTCACCAGGTTTAAGGTAATAAAGCTAGAGTCCGAGTGAGCAAGGTGGAAGGACAGGCAAGAGGAGTAAGTAGAGGTAAGAGGGGGGCATGCAGTGGAGGATAGGAGGGAAAAAAGAGAGCTAGGATAGAGAAATTCAGTGAGGGGTAGGAAGATAAGTGACTAGTCTAAAGGCTAACTAGCATCCGCCTGTGGGGTGGGGGTTTCGCAGCAATGTTATGTAGCTGACCAGGAGCAGTACTCAATGGGTATAACAAGAGGACAATACAGTCAGGAGTATGTACTATTAATACTGAACATATGTTCAAATACTGTTTCTGTAGAGGGATTCCTCCAATTGAGCAGTATTCTGTATAGGGCTGTTCTTCTAGAGTTGGCTGGGGTACTACAAGCCTGATTGTTGTAGGTATCAGGGACCTGTAAAAAGTTAGAGAAGAGACCCAGGTTAGAGCAGGACAGCAGTGAGAAGAGGGGAGTGATATTAAATAGTCAGGAGGGGTAGTCAGTGTTTAGAGGCAGTAGATATAGTTGGGAGGTGTAAGCAAGAGACAGAAAATGGAAGTATCTCACAGTAGGAATGAATATTTGGAGGAGGAGTTGAGAGTTGGAGGTAGTTATTTGGCTGTGCAGTGATAGACCGGAGACAGGTAGGAAGTAGAAGGAGTAGAAAAATGAAGCTATGCAGGATAGGGAGAATAGCATAAACCAAGAACAGATATAAAAGCAAGATATCAGCATGTTGTTAAAACATAAAACAAGAACAGATATCAGCATGTTGTTAAAACATAAAACAAGAACAGATATCAGCATGTTGTTAAAACATAAAACAAGAACAGATATCAGCATGTTGTTAAAACATAAAACAAGAACAGATATCAGCATGTTGTTAAAACATAAAACAAGAACAGGTATCAGCATGTTGTTAAAACATAAAACAAGAACAGATATCAGCATGCTGTTAAAATATAAAACAAGAACCGATATCAGCATGTTGTTAAAACATAAAACAAGAACCGATTTCAGCATGTTGTTAAAACATAAAACAAGAACCGATATCAGCATGTTGTTAAAACATAAAACAAAAACCGATATCAGCATGTTGTTAAAACATAAAACAAGAACCGATATCAGCATGTTGTTAAAACATAAAACAAGAACTAATATCAGCATGTTGTTAAAACATAAAACAAGAACCGATATCAGCATGTTTTTACAACATAAAACAAGAACCGATATCAGCATGTTGTTAAAACATAAAACAAGAACCAATATCAGCATGTTGTTAAAACATAAAATAAGAACATATATCAGCATGTTGTTAAAACATAAAACAAGAACCGATATCAGCATGTTGTTAAAACATAAAACAAGAACAGATATCAGCATGTTGTTAAAACATAAAACAAGAAACAATATCAGCATGTTGTTAAAACATAAAACAAGAACCAATATCAGCATTTTGTTAAAACATAAAACAAGAACAGATATCAGCATGTTGTTAAAACATAAAACAAAAACAGATATCAGCATGATACAACATGTTAGAACAACACAAATCTTCAGTTTAGAAGAGTCTTAAATGGGTGTCTGTTACTACGACAGGATATGCCACAAACTTCTATTGGTTAAATGCAATACAAAACCCTTTCCTACCACCCAACACTACAAATGCTGTAAAACTCAATTGAACAACAAATATGAACAGAGAAAACAGGCAAAATACATTTTATTAACAAAATAGTGAGTGCTTTCATCTTATACAATTCCAAAACTTCATCAGACAGTGCCAGAAAATGGAAGTATCTCACAGTATGAATGAATATTTGGAAGAGGAGTTGAGAGTCGGAGGGAGTTACTTGGCTGTGCAGTGATAGACTTGAGACAGGTAGGAGGTAGAAGGAGTAGAGAAATGAAGCTACAGCAGGATAGGGAGAATAGCATAAAACAAGAACAGATATACAAGAACAGATAACAGCATGTTGTTAAAACATAAAACAAGAACAGATATCAGCATGTTGTTAAAACATAAAATAAAACAGATATCAGCATGTTGTTAAAACATAAAACAAGAACCAATATCAGCATGTTGTTAAAACATAAAACAAGAACAGATATCAGCATGTTGTTAAAACATAAAACAAGAACAGATATCAGCATGTTGTTAAAACATAAAAAAGAACCAATATCAGCATGCTGTTAAAACAAAAAACAAGAACCAATATCAGCATGTTGTTAAAACATAAAACAAGAACCAATATCAGCATGTTGTTAAAACATAAAACAAGAACCGATATCAGCATGTTGTTAAAACATAAAATTAAGAACCGATATCAGCATGTTGTTAAAACATAAAACAAAAACCGATATCAGCATGTTGTTAAAACATAAAACAAGAACCGATATCAGCATGTTGTTAAAACATAAAACAAGAACAGATATCAGCATGTTGTTAAAACATAAAACAAGAACAGATATCAGCATGCTGTTAAAATATAAAACAAGAACCGATATCAGCATGTTGTTAAAACATAAAAAAGAACCAATATCAGCATGCTGTTAAAACAAAAAACAAGAACCAATATCAGCATGTTGTTAAAACATAAAACAAGAACCAATATCAGCATGTTGTTAAAACATAAAATAAGAACCGATATCAGCATGTTGTTAAAACATAAAACAAGAACCGATATCAGCATGTTGTTAAAACATAAAACAAAAAAACGATATCAGCATGTTGTTAAAACATAAAACAAGAACTGATATCAGCATGTTGTTAAAACATAAAACAAGAACTTATATCAGCATGTTGTTAAAACATAAAACAAGAACCGATATCAGCATGTTTTTACAACATAAAACAAGAACAGATATCAGCATGTTGTTAAAACATAAAACAAGAACCAATATCAGCATGTTGTTAAAACATAAAACAAGAACAGATATCAGCATGTTGTTAAAACATAAAATAAAACAGATATCAGCATGTTGTTAAAACATAAAACAAGAACCGACATCAGCATGTTGTTAAAACATAAAACAAGAACAGATATCAGCATGTTGTTAAAACATAAAACAAGATCAGATATCAGCATTTTGTTAAAACATAAAACAAGAACAGATATCAGTATGTTGTTAAAACATAAAACAAAAACAGGTATCAGCATGATACAACATGTTAGCACAACACAAATCTTCAGTTTAGAAGAGTCTTAAATGGATGTCTGTTACTAAGGATATGCCACACACTTCTATTGGTTAAATGCAATACAAAACCCTCTCCTACCACCCAACACTACAAATGCTGTAAAACTCCACTGAACAACAAATATGAACAGAGAAAACAGGCAAAATACATTTTATTAACAAAACAGTGATTGCTTTCATCTTATACAATTCCAAAACTTCATCAGACAGTGCCATTACTAACTACCCTGTTTAAATAACATCATTGAACACATGATAAATGGCATCAGCCTCATAAATATTCATAAATTATATCATGATTGAACACCCCCCTCTAAAGTGCTTTCAGAATGCAATAACCATGCTTTTAAACAGTTTTTAGTACTTAATAAATGAACACCTATCCAGTCATGTCTAAGGGTCAGCTCCTGGTGTTTTCTCCTGTCTACCTGATGAATCTGGGCATCTTGGGGCAATGCATCAATTGCCTCATGTACACAGACAACCATCTCCTCCTACCACCCAACACTGCAACCTGTGAGAGATGCACTTATATAGCCAAACTGGAAGCAAAGCTCCCTTCACCCAAGACTGGACTAGACAGTCAAGAGGAGAAGGTAAACATTTGCACCACACCATACTCATCACATAGTCCCTCAAAACCTACACCATCAAAACACACACACATAGCAACACAAAACACACACCTACATTCGCAGAGGCGCTCAATAAAAATCTGCTCAAGCAACAGAGACCTCCAAAGCAGAAACGCATGCAACCTCCATTCCCCAAGACAACCCAAATGAGACATAGCCCACAAACTCAGTGTACCACTCAACCACAGCCCATAAGGCATGATAAAATACCCAACACTTTAGTCATGGGTGACTCTATAGTCAGGCACACTGATGTTCCACTCACCAAGCTAAACAAGAAGAAAGTTACCTTCAGCTGCCTGTTGAGTGCTAGGATCCGCCACATAATGCACACACTCAGGTCACTCCACAACAAGTACAAATATGACACTGTCATTGTTCATGTTGGTGTTAATGACCTGAGGTGTACCTCCCTGGACTACATGAAAAGGGACATGGAGGAGCTCTCCGATCTTGTAGGCCAGGCAGGTATGACCCTATCCCTGAGTAGCATCCTGCCATCACCCAGAATGATACCACAGTACAAGGACAAAATGATTGACTTCAACAATTGGCTAAGCTTCTAGTGTCATTCTAAGGGGATCCAGCACCTGTCTGCCTGAGATGACATGATCAACAGACCACGATGCTTTGCCAGAGATGGCCTGCACCTGTCGCCCTTGGGATTCTGAATACTGGCTAAGGCTCTTGCCACCCCTATAGTGCCTTTTTTAGGCAAGGTTCAAATGACAAATTCACCACCATAACAGGTATAAACAAGCAAAATCTAAGGGTAATGCCACTCAATGCTAGAAGTCTAAACCTCAAAATGCATTCACTCAAGGCACTCCTTAAAATGGAGAACATCACCTGTGCAGTGGCAGAGACCTGGTTCAAGGCTCCAGAGAGCACCCCTGCATTACCAGGCTAGAATTCATACCACACCTTTCGGCCACCTAACTTGGACCGAAACACTAAAGTTGGAGGCATGCCCATATTCATTAAGGATATCCACACCTCCAGGCTAGTTGCTCAGCATAATGCATCTGAGATTATTCAAGTGCAACTAACTCTGGGCAAGACCGAAATCCAAATTGTAGCTTGCTACAGATCCCCCACCATGCCCCAGGATTCCCACTTCTCATTTCTTAATACACTGGAAAATATTAGGGTACAACCCAACACCCTAATAATGGGCAATTTCAACTACCCTACCATTAACTGGGAAAACTACTCATGTACCAACTCTTTTGCTCAACATTTTCTGGAATTCATAAATTCCAATGCCTTGGATCAACGTATCCACACCCCCACCAGGGGCAGCAATATCCTAGACCTGGACATTGCCAACAAGGGTAACTGATGTTCCACACCAGAGGGCAATTCCTCATTGGTTAGATCCGACCACAAGCTAATGAGCCTAGACATCCACATCCCACCCCAACCCCCATTAGGGAAACCACCGTAAATAATTTCTCCAAAGCCAACTTCACGTTTCTTAAGACAGAAGTGGCAAACTACACAACACCCATGCAGATGGACAATAGAGGTACGACTGTTGAATCCTACACAAATGCACTTTATAAGCACTTACACATGTACATGGATCGTGCTATCCCTAACAGAACCAAGATGCTATCCTCCATAAAAAGCAAGCCAATCTGGTGGCCCCCTTCCATAAACAAACTCTACAACAGAAGAAAGAAACGGTTGCAAAAAAGAGTAAAATGCCATGATTGGAAGAAATCCCTGCTCAGCCTCAGTAAGAAGCTGAGATCCCTCATAAAATCCTCCAAATCTAGCTACGAAAACAAAATTGCCACTGATTCTAAAGACAACCACAAAGCATTCTATAGCTATGTCAAGAATCTCAATAGCAACACTAAGATCTGCTCTGAGTACAATGACACTAAATATACAGAACCAACTGATATTGCCAACATCCTGACAGATAGGTTCAGTGCTAACTTTACCCACCCTCATCCCCTAAAGGGCCCATCTCTATACTGGAAGAATGCAAAGTTCCTGTAATCACAGCTGCAGAGGTAAAAACCACACTCTCCAAAGCCTAGAACACAGCATCCATGGGACCTGACAACATCCCAGGCTGTGTTCTACATGAACTACAGAATGAACTGGTACCACACCTAAGCACCATGTTCAAGCACAGCCTCACTTCAGGCTTTGTGCCTAGTGAATGTTGCACAGTGACAGTTATCCCACTCCAGAAAGGGGGAGCCACCATGAACCCCGGGAACTACCACCCCATTAGCCTAATGAGCCTGGTCCGCAACGTCATGGAACATATCATCATGGAACTTATAAAAAAAGACACTGGTAATTTCCAAACTCTGGACCTCACTCAGTTTGGGTTTGTAAAAGGCAGATCATGTTTGCTAAACCTGATTGACTTCTTTGAAGCAGTCAACAAAGCCGTAGATGAGGGTAAGGTGGTTCACACAGCCTATCTAGATGTCGCCAAGGCTTTTGACACCATCCCCCATGCTGGAATTATAGATAAACTCACTAAACTAGGTATAAATCCCTATGTCACAGGATGGGTTGCCAAATGGTTCAATGACAAAACCCATACTGTGAAAGTAGCAGACTCCAAATCCGACTTCAGACCAGTAACAAGCGGAGTACCACAGGGTTCAGTCCTGGGGACTCCCCGGTTTGGTATCTACTTCTCTGAAGTACAGGCTAACACAGAAGGTCTTTGGATAACAAAGTTCACAGATGACTGAAAACTAGGAGCCATAACTGAAACTCCTAACAATGTGGACATCCTACAAAAGGGCCTCACTGAGACAGATGCATGGTGTCAAAGCCATGGTCTCAAGCTCAATGCCAAAAAGTGCATTGTTATCTCCTTTGGTAAAAACTCTGTACCCATGAGCTACCACATAGGTAGTAGTCTACTTAACACAAAAAGTGTGATAAGAGACCTTGGGACACAGGTGGACAGTAATCTCTGCTTTGATAATCACATCACCACAGTAGTCAGGAAATCTCTCTACATGGCACACCTCATCAAAAAGGTTTCTCAACCAGGAAAAAAGAGGTCATTGTTCCCCTCTACTCATCACTCATTAGACCCATTATAGAGTACAGCCCCCCCTTTGGTATGTACCTCACAAGACATCTACAACAACTGGTAAGGCTGCAGAAATACCTCACAAAGAGGATTACCAGCCTCAAATAGATGCCCTACGCAGACCATCTAAAAAAACTCCAGCTTTACTCTATCACATATCACCTACTCAGAAGTCATCTCTGCCTAACATACAAAGCTATGTCAAACCCAGAGCTGTTGGACATGCTCCACTTAAAGAAATCCCAATCCCTCCGAGGTACATGCTCTAGGGGACCTAAAACGTTTCACCACAATAAACAGAACATGCTGGAGGGATAGATTCCTGTCCCAGAGACTTTCCATACTCTCGAACAGACTACCTATCTATATCAAAAAAGCTCCTCATTAGCACTCTTCAAGAAAAATCTTGATGACTGGATGGGAAATAGGAAATTCACCCCGGGGATCACCTCTGTGGCTCTACTCGACAGGGACACAGGAAAATAACTTTATTGGGTGGCAAAAGCCAGGGTACCTTTTCAGCTAAGATTGTATAGGCACTAGGGCCGATAGCCTAGTACCTACCTATGAACCTATAAAACAGATCACAATTTATTATACAACCTTTAGGAAAATAACGCGTAAACTAAAACCTTTTGTAAAACATATAAAACTATAAATAAGCTTCAAAGTTATATAAATTTTGAATGCATAAATCTTGCATAAAATAACTTGACTCTTACAGGCATTGCTTACCCAGCTAAATATATCAATATAAAGCAAATAAACCCAATCTATACTTATACATTTATTATATACTAACAAAACTCATATGCTAAATAAATAAAAACTAAAAATTTAATTTGTTAAAAATAATCGGTTTAATAAATAGTTTTGTAGAAAATGTCCACCTGGAAGCACATAAAGCAGCCTATAAATATCCATATGGTATTATTATACATTCGAGGATTTCTACAGAATTTAATTTAAGAAGACAAATTATTGAACTGTACTCATTTAATCCTGGCCAAGAATAGGCATTCAATAATATTTGCCATACTAATTCTCTTTTTTTTCTAACTGTAATGTCCATTGGCCATCTCTTGGACTTACAGCAACCTGCTCAGTTATTAAATACTTAAGATTGCGGCCCCCATAGGACATGGCATGCTTGGCCAGTGCACTAGCTATAGGACATGGCATGCTTGGCCAGTGCACTGGTTGTTTTCCATTTCCTGGTAGCATATTCATGTTCACAAATTCTATCCCTAACAGACCTTTCAGTTTTACCAACATAATATGACATGCATAACTGACATAAAGCAAGATACACTACCCCTTTTGAATTAGAATTATAAGTAACTTTCAAATTATATTTGATATTCCTAATATCAAACGTCTGACAAACCATAATTAGTTTACAAATCCTGCAATCTCATCCCCAGTACTTTGCTATGTGCTGCTGTTCTTTATATTGTAAAATGTTTTTAAATTAATCTCATCCCCATTACTTTGCTATGTGCTGCTGTTCTTTATATTGTAAAATGTTTTTAAATTACTAGCTCTCTTTGCTACTGTTTTGATTTTTGTTGCACTGTTTGTCTGAGGGTAACATTTTCCTCAATAATACTCCTATTTTATATATGATGCTTCTAATAAGTACATACTCAGCACTAAAAGTAGTAACAAAACTAGAAATAAAATTAGACTGTTCATCATTATATGAAAAGGCAGTTTCAATAGTAGTTACAGCTTTTCTTCCTAATATGGGGGTACAAAATCCATACTTTCTCTTTCTAGTTACCTCATCTATAAGATCATCTATGAGGCTATATGGATACCCTCTAATAATGAACATGTCCTTCATCTTTAAACACTCACTCTGAAAGTCATCATCCAATGTAACCATTCTAGCAGCATGCACTAATTCCCTCTTACAACTGATCTTTTTTGATAATTATGGTGAGAGCTTTTAAAATGCAAAAAGGAATTAGAATATGTGCTTTTTCTATGAATGCTAGCCAAAAATCTACCTTGCAAAGCATCCTTTCTTAAACTAACATCAAGACAGCTAATACTGTGTGCCTGTACTTTGTATGTAAACTTTATAAAAGTCATGGTTGTGCCAGGATATGCAACAAAGTCATAAAACATATTAAATTTTCCTGCCCATAAGATAAAAATATCATCCAAATAATGCATATAAACCCTCATCTTCTGTTTAAAATCATCATTATTCATAATGCATGTGTTTCCCATTGTGCCATTACCAAATTTGGAAACAGTGTGCCACAGGGTGACCCCCATGGCTACCCCTACTTTTTGCAGGAAATATCTTCAATTAAAAATATACAATCATTATGCAGCACTATTTCATAAAGTCTACATGCAAGTTGATATCATCTTGTGGCACACCTTTAGTGAGTAAAAATTCACTCATCATGGCTATCCCTTCCTCTTGGGGAATAACTGAAAATAAGTCCTTAACATTAATGGTAAGAAAGTATGCTTGCTCATTATATTCAACCATAATCATTAATTCTAAAAAATGCCTGGAGTCCTTACAAATCTGAATTTCTTGTGCAAACACCTTTAACTTATTATCCAGATATTTGGAGAATGTGAAAGTAATAGAATTACGGCCATCAACAATAGGCCTCATAGGTGGATTTTTTATGTCCTTATGAATTTTAGGGGCATCATAAATAGTTGGGGTAGTTGAAGAATTCATTACTAAATAATTATAAATATTCAATGTAATTCTATTCTCCAAAAACATGTCTTGAAGTAATAAGCCAACCTTCTGATAAGCAATATTTGCTGATTAATGGAGACGTCCTCATAAGTATCTCTCTCCAAAATTTTATTCATCCTATCATTATAATCGTAGACATCCATTACCACCAACCCACCCCCCGTTATCTGGTTTCATAAACCTTATACCCTTGTGCTTTAAAAATGTTAAAACAGCCCTTTCAGCACTGGTTAAAGTATTCTTTAAAGGTTTCCTGTTATGGGCTGATAGCCTATACCTCAAAGTCAAACACATAACTTTTCAAATACCAACAGTGTGGGATGTAGTGGTGGATTAAATGTGCTTGATATATGTAAATTATTACTATCAACCACCATACTATTCATAAAAATCTGCTTAAAATTTAACTTTTGCAAAAACAATTTCAGTTCAACAATGATGGTTTATATGTTGGCTCTTTTCACAGGTACAAAATTAAGTCCTTTGGCCAAAACGTCTGCTATTTCAACATCTGTAACAATCTGCAAAAATGTATAAATATTAAGATCATCATTGCCACTAGTAACTATAATTGGCTGTAAATTGTCAAGCTGCTGTTGTTGTGCCTGAATCATGGGCATATTGTTTTTGTTATAACAGATCAATTCCTCCTCTGATGGTAATTGTTCCTCCGCAAACAGCCTTTGTTTTGTGGGAGCCCCTTTCTTTAATTCTGTCTGGATGGTGCATACAAATCCTGATGGTTATTATTACCTGCCCCAGCTGGCCCTTGATTACTTTGCTGCTGTCTAATGCACTCTGACATTTGTAGCTCAGGAAACTGCAGATGGTCATGTATATTAAAGGAGCCAGTATCATATTCATTACACTCAACATTAACTTCATCAGTACCATAACCAACATTATTCTGTTCTGGAATATTGTCAGCATCAGCTCTTGGTAACTGCCAGCATTGCTATTGGTACCCCTTGGCTGGTTTAATAGAGGCTTCAAGTATATCTAGATCAGCAGCCAGTGATTCAATGTCTATATTATTGTATTTAATGAGCAACTCAAGAAATTCACACTCATGTTGATTAAAAAGATTAATTAACTCCAAATGCAAAGATAAATTCTCTGCCAAGCCAGTAGGGTTGCATTTTAAAAGCTCTCACCCTAATTATATAAAAAAAATCAGTTGTAAAAGGGCAAATAGTGCATACTGCTAAAATGGTTATGTTGGATGGAGACTTTCAGAATCAATGTAACAAGCTGAAGGACATGTTCCTTGTTAGAGGGTACCCATATAGCCTCATAGATGAGTTCATAGATGAGGTAACTAGAAAGAGAAAGTATGGATTTTTTACCCCCATATTGGGAAGAAAAGCTGGGCGGCCATGGTGGTGCAGCGGTTAGCGTTGTCGCCTCACAGCAAGAGGTTCTCCGGTTCGATTCTCGGCTGGGATGCTTTCTGTGTGGAGTCTGTATGTCCTCCCTGTGGTCACGTAGGTTTCCTCTGGGTTGCTCCGGTTTCCTCCTACATACCAAAGACATGCAGTAGGTGGATTGGACACTCTAAATTGGCCCTAGGTGTGAGTGTGTGCATGTGTGTGCCTTCTGTGGAAGGTTGGGTGCCAGGCTGGCAACTCGACACCGTAAAACTCCACTGCCAATCATGAGCGGACAGATGATCCGCTGTGGCGACCCCTAACCAGAAAAAGCCGAAAGAAGAAGAAGTTTGGGAAGAAAAGCTGTAACTACTATTGAAACTGCCTCTTCTTATAATGATGAACAGTCTAATTTTATTTCTAGTTTTGTTACTACTTTTAGTGCTGAGTATGCACTTATTAGAAGTATCATATATACAATTGGAGTATTATTGAGGAAAATGTTACCCTCAGACAAACAGTGCAACAAAAATCAAAACAGTAGCAAAGAGAGCTAGTAATTTAAAAACATTTTACAATATAAAGAACAGCAGCACATAGCAAAGTACTGGGAATGAGAAAATGTGGGGCATGCTGGATTTGTAAACTAATTTTAACTTTTCAGATATTTGATATTCAGGGTATCAAATATAATTTGAAAGGTACATATAATTGTAATTCAAAAGGGGTAGTGTATCTTGCTTTATATTAGTTATGCATGTCATATTATGTTGGTAAAACTGAAAGTTCTGCTAGAGATAGAATTTGTGAACATGAATATGTTATCAAGAAGCAGAAAACCACTAGTGCATTGGCCAAGCATGCCATGTCCTTTGAGGGCCACAAGTTTAGTATTTAATAACTGAGCAGGTTGCTGTAAGCTCAAGAGTTGGCCCATGGATGTTACAGTTAGAAAAAAAGAGAATTAATATAGCAAGTATTATTGAATGCTTAGTCATGCCAGGTTTAAATGAATACATTTCAGTAAACTGTCTTCTTAAATTAAATTCTTTAAAAAGGTAATTCTGTAGAAATGCTCTAATGTATAATAGCAAAACCATTTGGATATAGGCTGTTTCATGTGCTTCCAGTTGGTAATTTTCTACAAAATTATTTAGTAAACCAATTATTTTAAAACATTATGTTTTAGTTTTTTTTATTTACTTGGCATATCAGTTTTCTCAGTACATAATACATATATAAGTATAGATTTGGGTTTGTTGGCTTTATATTGATATATTGAGCTGGGTAAGCAGTGCTCAGATATGCCTGTATTCAAGATTCAAGTTTTTTTATGCAAGATTTATGCACTCAAAATTTATATAAGTACAAGTTTAAATGTTATTTATATGTTTTACAAAAGGTTTTAGTTTATTGTTACATTCCTAAAGGTTGTACAATAAATTGTAAAGTGTTTTATAAGCCTGGTTATTGCATTCTGTAAGTACTTTAGAGGGGGGTATTCAATCATGATGTAATTTAGGAATATTTATGAGGCTGATGTCATTGAGCATTTGTTTGATGATGTTATTTAAACAGAGTAGTTAGTAATGGCACTGTCTGATGAAGTTTTGGAATTGTATAAGACGAAAGCATTCACTATTTTCTTAATAAAATGTGTTTGCCTGTTTTTTCTGCTCATATTCATTGTTCATTGCAGTTTCACAATTTTGACCAAATAGCTAGCTTTCTGGATTGGCCAGAGTTATCATCGAATAAACATGTGCAAATATTCTCAAAGGTTAAATATTTTCTAAAAAGGATCAGCCACAATGAAAAGTTTAAATATATTTAATAATAAATAATAAAAGAACAAGAAAATACAAAATATCTATTTACAGTAAACACCAGAGTTTCAGCACAGGAGATATTAAAAATAACACAGATGGAAAGTTTCACACAGTTATAGAAAAGAGTACTTCTAATCTCACTACATTTCCTGATTGACTAAAAGAATTACTGTTCCCTATTTAATTTACTTAGTGAATAGAGCAAGGCAAGATCATTTGTGGGTGAGTGATCCTTTTTGTCAGATTTGAGACAGAATGCAGAAAGCTAAGAGCAATTTCCTACTAATATCTAAATATTATTTCAGAGTTGATTACACAATGACATCATGTCTGATCATCTGACTCTGTTTCCCACACTCACTAACACTAGAAGCTGACAGAATTGTAGCATCTATGTGCAACCATACACACAGATAGAGCTTTGCTCAGATTTTCTGAAAGTCATAAAAAACATAAAACACTTCCCTTCTTCCTACAGGAGCTATAAGCTATTCTCTAGCACAGACACTGCATTTCTGGCTCCATTCAAAACTATGGGTTAACATCTTTATGGCTTAACCCATAAAGTAATTTAATTTCAAAAATAATTTGCAAAGTCAGGTGGATAACCTCTTCATTTCCAGTAAATGCTGTTACAATGTATACACTTAAACAGTTACAATAATGCATGTATATTTTTTCCTTCCAGCTGGACACACTGTTCATACATTTTAACACAAGCAAACCTCACAGATACTTATGTGGTATGTGTTATACGTTATTATGTTTCAATTTCTTCTAAGACTGTGTATAACAGTGAAAAGACGTTGGATGTGTGTTATATTTGTAACATTTTCATTCAGATTGAATAAGCTTTATGTATGCTGAGTGTGTGTCCCTTTAACACATATGTGTATAATTTGAATTGCCAGTGTTTTATATATATATATATATATATATATATATATATATATATATATATACTGTATATATTTATATATTACACTATTTTGAAGTACTGCTTAATCCCATGAATGTTTTTCTAAGTGATGGTATATCGTGCATATCAGTGTAGTGCCACATTCTGCTAATTTGCGTGATACAGCTGTATATATACACTGCATTACTATGGTTCTTTATCAGTATACTTTGTGCTACAATTACTTTGCGCTTACTTTCATACACTTTCCTACCATCACTCTACTCTCATTTTAGGTTCATAGGTGTTAACTAGGCTAATGCCCACAAGGGCATTTTTAAGCATTGCCATGCATCCCAAATCTCTGACAAGTTCTGATACCCTTGATAAGTGTAAGCAGGGGCTTGGCAGATGAACCATTTACAAGGTCGCCTGTGTCCATTACAGACATAGTTGCCAAGCCAGGGTTGAATTTTCAGTTTCCCATCCAATTTTCTAGATTGCACTTGAATTGGGTTAGGAAGGAACCCTGCTTCACATGGATGGGGAGCTTGTTTCATAGACGGGGGTAGTCTCTTGGATACGGGGGTAGTCTCTTGGATACATACCTATCTCTCCATTAGGTCCTATTTATATCACAGGCAAGGTTTACATCTTTAGAATGGGTAATTCTGGTGCTGTTGGTTTTGCGGATATGCCAGAGGTGCATTAGAGTGGGGTCTGATGATGCCCTTTATACCAGGCATAGATCTCCCCACAAAAGCATGTAGAAGACAGAATACAGAGGCAGGGCTTTGAGGCAGTCTGCACAGGATATTTTACTTACACAGAGGGTTCTTTTAGTGAGGAACCTCTGTGGACATTCCAGTTGTTGGATATGCCTGATTAGGTAGATACCAAAGGGGGCATTATACTCAATGATAGGTCTGATGAATGCCAATTACAGTGGAACAATGACTTCCTTGGACGTAGATGCCATAGCTTTGTTTATAAATTGAGCAAAATAAAATGATTTCCTCACCACTGTAGACACATGATGGTCAAAGGGTAAATTGCTATCTATGTGTGTCCCTACATCCCTGACTACTGGGTGTGTTTTAATACGATAGTTACAAGGTATGGATGACTTCCCAAAGGATACTATTATGCATTTCTTGGCATTTAGTTTTAGTCCATGACTCTGACACCAGTTGTTTGTCTGTGTCAGCCCCTCCTGGAGAACATTTGCGTCTGGGATTCAATGACAGCTCCTAATTTTGCAATCATCTGCAAATTTAGTCAGCTAGAGACCACTGACTTTGGCCTTGACTTCTGATAAGTAAATGCCAAAAAGGAGCAGTCCAAGGACTGATCCCTGAAGGACTCCACTTAACACTGGCCTCTTTGTAGAGATGGGCTCCCCGATTCTGACTTCCTGGGTCCTGTCTGTGAGCCAGTTGGCTATCCACTGGGTGACATACGGGTTTGTACTTAGTCTCTTGAGTTTGTCAACAATGCCTGTATGGGGTATTGTGTCAGATGCCGTGGCCAGGTAAAGGTAGGCAATGTGAATGCCCTCATCCATTACTTTGGTGACCTTATCAAAGAAGTCTACTAGGTTGAGTAGGCATGATCTGCCCTTGACAAAACTAAACTGGGTTGGGTCCAGTGTCTGGAGGTTTTCTATATCTCTGTTGATCATCTCCATGAGAATTCTTTCCCTGGCTTTACATATAAGACTAGTGAGGCTTATGGGCTTTTAGTTTCCAGGGTCTGTAGATGGCCCACTTTTGTGCAGAGGGACAACTGTTGCCTTTCTCCATTCATGAGGCATGCAGCCTGTTTGGAGGCTACAGTTAAATAGCAATTCCACAGGCCCTGATAAGTCATTTTTCATGCTATTTAGAAAGCATCCTAGGATAATGTCTGGACCCACTGATGCAGTGTCCTTGGTCTTAGAGCATTAAGGACCTGTCCCCTAGTGACAGTAGAGGGAGTTATATTTGATGATATTTCCTGAGGGAAGGTTGAGGAGGTAGAGGGGGTAAAGTTGGAGCTGAATTTATCAGCCAGGAGGTTTGCCATATCTACTGGCTCAGTATAGGTGACTCCATTTACAATGCGCTGTGCACACAATTGTGTATTGCCTTTGAGGTTGCAGACATAGCTAAAGAATGCTTTGTGATTATCCTTGGATTGGGAGGCCAAACTTACCTCAAAATTGGCTTTGGTAGACTTTATTTATCCTCTGAGTTGTTTGTTTAGTTTGATGAGAGTGCTTTAAGCTTGCTGGGTACTGCATCTCCTAATTTTTGCCATGATTTTCTTCCTCCTGTTATAGAGTCTACTGATTTTGTGATTTCACCAGGATGGCTTGTTTTTTATAGTTAGTTTTGTACTTCTTCCTGGTGGGTACAGCTGTCTCTATGCAGCTATTAACAGGCTTGAACTCTTTGTGAATTGTTTTATTCTAGCTGTAAACTGATTGCTCTCAGTTAAACATTGACTTGTGGGTGGGTAATAGTCCATGCACCCTAAGGACCTCTTACTAAGTTGACCACTGTCTCTTTGACTTGTGGGTGGGTAATAGTCCATGCACCCTAAGGACTTCTTACTAAGTTGACCGCTGTCTCTTTTTGCCTTACCAGTAGACTTTTCTACAGATGCCAGTTATTTAGTCTCAGAAAATGACAGACACCCTGTTTTACTTGCATCTCTTTGTTAATTGCTTTATTCTGGCTATAAATTGATTGTTCATAGTTAAACATTGACCTGAGGGTGGGTAGTAGTGCTTGCACTCTAAATACCTCTTACTAAGGTGGCCACTAACCCCTTTTGCTTCACTGGCAGTCTTTTATGCATATGCCAGTTATTTAGTCGCAGGAAATAACAAACATCCCGATTTACATGTATCTATTTGTTAACTGCTTTGCTGTGGCTATAAACTGATTACTCTCAGTTAAACACTGACCTGAGAGAGGGAGCTACTAGGCTCAGCTTAGCCACCCCCTCTTACTCTAATATTATACTTCTTGCATACACATTTGACTTGAGACTTCTATTGCAAAACTCTCCCCACTTTTATACATACAGTTCTGTTTCTTACTTTCTACCTGCCTATCTCTCTTTAGTTTTCAGCCCCATTCCAACTCTCTTTCTCCCTCCCATACTGCTTTGCACTATATCCATTCATAATCACAACCCTCCCAAATAGTACCTATCTATTCCACATTGTATCTTTCTTCCCCAAATAAACTGACATTTGTTCTTATTTTTACTACATAAGTACTTTAATACCCCTCTATTCCATACATTCCAAAGACGATACCAGGACAACTTACCTCCCTGCTTTTATAGAAAATACTTTTCCTTACCTAAATCTTCTAGCTTTCAGAATCCTCCATCACTGGCCCTCCTGCTGCCCTGCGGCTTCTTGTTTCCTTCTTCAGTGCAACGTCTCCACCACCTGACATCTATAAAATACAGATTCCTGTCCTTAATTATGCTACTCTTCACCTTATCCTCTATTCTTCTCTTCCTACTATGTCATCTCCAAAAACAAGTATGCATAATTCCCCAGTATACTAAAATCCATCCTAATTCTGGTTCCAGCTATCACAATGAATGCAAAGATAATTCTCTCTCACACACTTCTGGAACACAATGATAGCTAATCCTGAACCCTGGTTATTTAATTTTTTGCTGCAATAAATGTTAGAAGCATAAGAAATAAAACTGCTGAACTACAAAACCTGGATTATGCAACATAAGCCTGGCAGTCTCGCTGTAACTGAAACTTGGCTTAATCCCAGCATAAATGTCTCAGAAGTTATACCTCCTGGCTATCATACATCCAGGGTCTGGAATGCCATCCCTCACATATCTGTAACATCACCAGCCCATCCAAGTTTAAACAAAGTCTCAAGGCACACGTACCTGACAACTGGCTCTGCTCGTGCACATCACGTCTTCTATTTCCCTAACTTTCACCCCTTTCTCCCCTTCATTCTTTCTCCCATTTCATCTCTTCTGCATATCCTCACCATATTTTCTACTAACTTCTTTCCCCTTTCTTTAAGTCTCACACTCCTACGTAAATACTTTTCATCCCTATTCACTCAATCTCCCACTTTATCTCTATAAATCCCTCCAAGTTTTATCCTTTTTAACCTATCATCCACTATAACCTCTACTCTCTGTCCAGTGTAGAAGGCTTTTCCCCCAAAATTAGTAGCTGATGTATTTGTTTTTTGTTTTTTAGCTATATTGTTTTCTGTTTATTCTACACACATTTTTCTGGCTTACCTTGCATTATGATATATATGTTTCTACTCTGCAACTAATTGTGTAACTAATATGTAAATGACTGTGTGCTTGTTAAATTGCACAATGGAGCTTTTCTCCCCCAGCCTGCTTGAAAATGGGCTACCAACCCAGTCGGACACCCCGGTAAACAAATGTAGAATAAATAAAATAGTGACAATACAGGTATACTAGAAGTTATCCACTATTGGATATCCATAACATTTCCACAAGAAAAAATATCATTGGTGATGTGAATGTCAATTGGCTGGATATACACTAACTTCCCTACAATTAGCATGAACTTATATAGTTTCACACAACAAATTTAATCGCCCCATACATTATAGCAAGACATCAAATTTCTATTAGACTAAATGCTAGTATCAGACCATAGCAAATACTAAACCACATGTACAATGTCAGATTCTATCAGTAATCAGCTCCCAATCGATATGGGCTATACACATCCAGTTAAACAGTATAGTTATAAAACAACACATAACTTTTCCAAGTTTAACACAGAAATGTTCATTACTAGACTATCATCTATTAATTGGAACTTCCTAAAAATCCTCCCCTTAGAAGATATTGTAACTGAAATAAACACAACTTTCCTAAATATCCTAAACAGCCTTGCACCTCCTAGAAGGAAGAGACTGAAAACAAATAATGCAATTTGGCTATCCAAAGAGATTAGAATGCTAGTGCAGGACAAAGAAAAAGCATGGAAAAAGTGGCAAAAATATGTAAGCAATAATGCCTGACAGGGAGTGCGTTAATATTTATTTATTTATTTATATTTTACATTTGTTGACCAGGCTAGTCTAACTGGATACATGTCCATTTTCAGTAGCGGCCCAAGGAGATAAGCTCCAAGATAGAACAATGCAATTAACGAGATAACAAATAAGGAAAAATATGTAATTAATGCCCACCCAGGGGGTGGAGTCGGGCCTCTACACTCCTGGAAGAGAGTTAATTACACATTAACACACACCCTGGAGGGCATTATTGCACTTAGAGAATGGGCTGCCTGTAAAATTGTTTATTTTTTTAAGTACAATATTATTTTTATATATATTTTTGATGTAAAAAATTCTACTGCCTAATGTTTCAAACTTTCTGTAGTATATGTTAATGGTGTTGGAGGAAGCATTTTACATCAACAAATATATAAAAAATAATGCAGTACTTTATAAAAAAAATGTAGTATTTAAAAAAATAAATGGTACTTACGTATTATCGCAACCAGATTTTTGCGATAATACCGCTTTCTTTGCCGTGGGTAATTTAAACTAGAAATGTATGCAGAATCACACAGGCAATGTTATCTTTTAAAAAAACTTTGTTTAGGTAGGAATAGCAGTGTAATATTTGAAAAATGAAGATTTGTTTGAAGCCGTTCCCAAAATCATGTCACTCATACTACATTTTCAAGTCCTGTTATTTGTTAGGCACGTTCCAAACAGTAAACCAGCGACTGAACAATTGACAAGTATGCTGCCATAAAACATCCACTAAACAGTCCAACAACAGGAAGTAGAATCCACAAGGATAACACCACCTGAATCCAAAAAATAAACCATTATTGTTAACAATTCCAAAAAAATTATTATCCGACTGCCACTTAACAGAACAGCATCATTGTACAAGTACTTTATAAAGTGTGCGCATACATATTCACTTACTTATTCTCCTTAACTTCAGTTCTATTCAACAGTTTGCAACAACAAATCCAACAATTTACCAAAACATATTTGCAGGTCTCTGTCCCTTATTCTCTGAAGAAACAGCAGAAGTTCAACCAAACATTTCCCAGGTGTCCATCTTTCATTTTCTGCGGCACGACAGCAGTGTGACCAATTTTACAGTACGTAGTTTCACTTCTCCTTCTCCACATTGATTTACCTTACCAAATGTAAGGACAAACTAAGGTCATACCCATTGAAAACATCAAATTCCACCTTAACACAACTCCCACTATCTGTTTTTAGGCAAACAAATGCATTACTGCAACCGCAAAAATCTGGTTGCGATAATACGCAAGTACCAAATAAACAAATAAGTAAAACACAATTTGACATAGAACCCATTCTCACTCTCTGCCTCTCTTACACAGTCTCTTCTGCTTTCACACACACACACATATACACATGCAGTCCCCTCTGGTTTTATACTTGCATTCACTCACACAAGTATAACTCTCAACCTCTTAGTACAAAAAGTCTGGACAAAGTCAAAAATAATGGGGGAGCAAAGCATTATAAATAGGGACAAATTTTAAACATCACTCTTATAATCTTAGAAAGTTACTAGAATAAAAGGTCTTGACTTACAATGCATTTTCTGAAAGATATAAAGCCTGAAACTCAAATGCCTGTCATCATACCTCTCAACCTGGAAACATCATAAATCTGGACAAAGCCCATGAAAAATAGGTACAAATCTGAGACACAGAATGGTGAGCAGCATAAAGGGTTTATGCACAGATGTGGTAGGTGTATATTTTGTAATAACATTATTGAAACAGACAAAGGTGTGGAGATTAATGGAACAAATATCTGGGTTAAAGGCAAATTTACATGTTCTACAGAGAGGGTCGTTTATTGTGCTATTTGTGTTTTCTGCCCATGGTTCTACGTGGGCAAGACTGAAAGAAAATTTAAAACCGGAATTAGTGAACATCTAATACACATACGAGATGGCTGGGAAAGTAATGCCTTAGTTAGACATATTACAGGGTTTCCACAACATGAATTTAAGTTCATTATATTGGAATGTATGGTACCTAGAATTAGTGGGGGGCATGGCCCTACCTATTAGAAAAATTGGAACTTGCATGGCAGTTGAGACTGAATTCCATGTATTGGCCAGGACTGAATGACAACCTGTCTATTAGTAGCCTTTTAAAATTAAAAGCCCTTATAAGACATTGAACTTGTAGTAATAGGGTATGTGAAGGTAACAGTGTAGGGGTTATTGCATTTGTTTCATATATAGAAGGTCCTGGGTTCAATTCCTAGTGGAAGCTATGCATTTACTTTTCATATTTTTACTGTTTTACAATTTCATTTGTTTATCTTTTATTGACATATTTACTGGGGTAATTGAATGCTTTATTTAATTATATTATACTAAATGGATTGGTTTTATTATATTGTTTACATTTTTTTTAAATATCCATGATATATAATATATTTCTGAACTTGAATACTGCTGCTATCTGATTTTGTTTTAGGACATACTGTTGCTTTAAACTTTTTAAGTCTGTTTCAGGATATGATGTCATCCTTGCAGGGTATAAAACAAACTGGGCTGTTTTAAAATTTGTATCTGATGAAGTCTCTGTAATTTTGGAATATTGAGATGAAAGTGCTTATATATTTTATTGTTTATTAAATTAAAAACATGCTTGGTGGTTTTAAGAAGTGGTCTGCCTCCTCTACACTCATTTTTGTGGATTTATTCATTGATTTGGTTTTGAATATTAACAATGCATGCAGACTCAGCATAAGCAACACTAAACTTCTCTTCCCCTGAAGCTCTCAGCTCCTTGTAAAATCCACTAGACACTCAACACTCAACTGTATCTCTGAACTTTGCAGCACAAGAAATCTGGAAAAAGCCAACATTTATTTGGGGGGGGGACAAAAGCCCCAAAACCAGGGACACATTTTAAATATTGCTTGTATAATTTTGGAAAGTTGCTAGAATAAAATCTTGTGTTATCACCATACATTTCACTGCCAAATCTTGAACCCAGGACCCTGTGCACTACAGTCAGAGGAACATATCACTATGCCAAATCAGCGGTTTCCTAAAAGATAGAAAGACTGAAACTTAAATGGCTATCATTTAGTGAATTCAGTTCCCACTTCTCACCATAGCTCTCAAACTTTTAGCTCAAAAAACCTGGACAAAGTCATTAATATGGGAATAAAGAATTCAGTTCTCACTTCTCACCATAGCTCTCAACCTCTTAGCACAAAAAGCCTGGACAAAGCCAATAATGTGGGAAGACAGAATTCAGTTGTCACTTCTCACCATAGCTCTGAACTTCTTAACACAAAAAAACCTGGTCAAAGCCAATAATCGGGTCATACAGCCCCAAAAATAGGGACAATTTTCAAATACTTATCTTATAAACTTAGAAAATTGCTAGAATAAAAGGTTTTGTGCTACCATTTATTTTCTGAATAGTATGAAGTCTGAAATTCAAATTCCTGTGATTATTTAGTGAATTAATACTTCACCGATTTGCCTCAAAAATCCAGAAAACCACAGCTTTTATGAGGAACAGAACAGAAATATGAGGCATACATCTGGGAAGTTTTCACATGCGGTGGTGGGTAGGGACTTTAAGCCCTTGTTACCTGTACCCAGGTTACAGGATTTGAGCCTGAGTACCTCCTCTAGCCACCAGATATAGTCACCTGGGGCATTAAACACACACACACAGACTCTTAAAAAGAAGGAAGCAGTAACACCCAACTCAGTAGCAAAACCCAAGCTATAGGGATAAAAGAAAGAAAATGCTGGAAACACACACACACACATACACACTTGTGTGTAAAGAAATACACAAATATATATGTTGACACAATGCAGTAGCCATGCCCAAGTAGTATGCCTTCCATTTTAATAGCCAAGGAAATGTATAGCTCAAGAAAGAATTCTCATGCCAGTCAGTAGCAAAACCCAGTGTTTAAACTAATTGTCACATTACTGTTTAGATGCAGGAGATTATGGGTCTGTTTCTAACATTTCTTTTTATTCTGACAAACATATAATGCTGGAGATACTTAGCCGAAGTCTAGCTTTCCAATTCACTGCACTAATTTGCAGGAAAATAATGCAAACAGCGACATCTCTTGCAACTTTAAGCTTTCTGCCAGCTGTTAAGTGCTTGGAGTTAAACTTGGTTACTTAAACTTGCCATTTCAAGAGCAAAGATGTTACTACCTAAGATATGTATCTCCTTCAGTGGAACTACTGCTTACAAACACTAAAGTTATTCATTAGCAGCACAGTTGGGCTGAGCAGTGACTAAAGTAACAAAAATCCCTGGGGACAGATGTATTTGTTTGACATTTGCCCATTGTCAACCAGGAACTATGTTTCAAAACATATTTTTTAAAGTAAATAAAGAGAATGAAGCTGAAAAAGCAGATCTTGAGCATCTGGTATACGTTAAGAAAGAATTATTTCAGTACGTGTTTGACATACTCTTAACAAAAATGCTTGTTAAGAGTCCACAGCTGGGAGAGAAGCCAAATCCTTCCTTTTATTCATTAGAAACTTTTAAAACAATAAGCACAGAATGCTGTCTTTGAAGAAACCTAAATGAAAATTCAGAAATGTTAGCATTTGCATTTCTTCACTCATAAACAGACCAAATGAGATGCAGCTTGAGTTGAATCCAGGCTGCAGATTACAACAGGGAATAACACTGGGTGAGCGGAGACAGAGAGTTTTACTCTTGGATGAGGTCATATGGATACTGGGGCTGCTAAAGGAAAGGAAGGGAAATACTAGAAATGCAGAGATACACACACACACACACACACACACACACATACACACACACACACACACACACACACACACACACACACACAGACACACACACACACACACACACACACACACACACACACACACACACACACACACACACACACACACACACACACACACACAGACACACAGACACACACACACACACACACACACAAACACAAACACAAACACACACACACACACACACACACACACACACACACACACACACACACACACACACACACACACAGACACACACACACACACACACACACACACACACACACACACACACACACACACACACACACAGACACAGACACACACACACACACACACACACACACACACACACACACACACACACACACACACACACACACACACACAACACACACACACACAACACACACACACACACACACACACACACACACACACACACAGACACACACACACACAGACACACACACACACACACACACACACACACACACACACACACACACAGACACACACACAGACACACACACACACACACACAGACACACACACACACAACACACACACACACAAACACAAACACAAACACACACACACACACACACACACACACACACACACACACACACACACACACCCTTTTGCTCTGTCTGTAAATAACAGTCGTAACATACGAAAATGGCAGCTCTGCTCTGCATAATAAATACTTCGCAACTTAAATGGCAACTCTGCTCCATCCATTCTGACAGCTCAGTTTGTTCCAACGGCAGCTCTGCTCCATACAGCTTGTTCCTGAAAATGTCAGCTCTGCTCCATCCATTCTGGCAGCTCTGCTCTGTCCATCAGCCTTGCAGCTTACTTGTTCTGTTAACAGTTAAGGAACCCTTGACCAGCCAGAAATGCATGCATGTTGAGCTCTTAACCTCAATTCCGACAGGTTGGCAGGCCATTTCACAGAGCTGATGTCATCATGCATATGATGACGTCAGCTGAAAAAGCCAGAAAAAAATTTTAAATAAAAATGCTGGGAAATTCAGAAATTAAGGGATGCCATTCGGGAATCGTGGCACCCCATTATTTGGACCCCAAAACTCGGTAAAACTGAGTAATTCGGTACAGTTGGAAGGTATGCCTATCATTTAATGAATTCACTTCTCACTGATTTGCCACAAAACCTCAAAAAAGACAGATTTTATGAGGAACAGACAAAAAATATGAAGCAAAAATTTGGACAGTTGAGAGCTATACACACAAGATCGCTTTCACTCTCTTCATAGGTTCGTACGAGACTAACTGCCTTTGTGGGCCATTTTTTAAGCCTAGCCATTTACCCCATCTGAGAATCAAACCCTGGACCTTGTGTTTGTAAGAGGAACACCTTAACTATTATGCCAACCTCCCACCCCTTTCTGTCTTGATCGTGTACACACAGCCTCTTCTATTTTCATGCACATATTCACTCACACAAGACATGCGCTCTCTCTCTCTCTCTCTGTTGATCTCGAACACACAATCTCCTCTGCTTTCATACACATATTCACCCACCCAAGTCCACTCTCTCTCGATTTTACGCAAACAGTCTCGTCTGCTTTCATACATGCATTCACTCATACATGCAGACAGAAGCATAAACACACTCATATACATACACGCACATAAACTTTTTCTGTTCATTTTTTTTTTTACACTTGCTAAGCAACAAAATGCTGTTTACTGAGTGTAAAGTAATGGTGGCTATTTTTTTTTTTTTGCAGTCCGAGCTCCATGGCAGCTTGATATGTTGCTGTGAAGTGGTGGATTCATTTTCAGGGGGCATTACTTTGTACATTAACACCCTGCTGGAGAACATTTGTTCTCCAATTAGGGTGCTGATGTATGGTTTGGCCATTCTCTGAAAAACACTGAAATATCCTAAAAACTACAGAATGTTTCACAATCATACTAAAAGGCAAATAAATGAAGACAAAAAAAACTGTACTATAATAACTGTCAGAATAATACCAAACACAACTGTAGAAAATGTTGGACATCCATTAATGAAATCTTACATCCCAACGAAAAATTCAACCCAAACCCCTCTCCCAATAACTCACCACTCAAAAGTGCAATACACTTCAATTCTTTTTTTATAGGTAGTATAACATGGTCAACCAAGGATTCCTCAACATCTAATCCCAATCCTGCCCAACAGCTAAATATCACCACATCCACTTTCACCTTCATTCCTGTTCCCACATCCTATATAAAGCTACTCTTAAACAAACTTAAACCATACTCTTCTTCAGCGGATGACCTTCCAAGTGAGTACCTAAAAATAGTCAATAGCATTGCCCATCCTGTCTCAGTCCTTATAAATAGGTCAGTCCAGGAATCCAAGATTCCCTCTCTCTGAAAAAAGTCACACATTATCCCTCTGCACAAAGGAAGAAATTCAACAGACATTAATAATGTTAGATCTATGGTAATCTTATCTTCCCTCTCCAAAATACTTGAAATATATATTCAGTAACAATTGCTACACTATCTCCTGCAGGAAGAACTCCTATCTCCTACACAGCATGGCTTCTATCCTTCCCATAGTACTAACACTGCCAATAAACCTAGAGATAATGACAAACTAGTCTCCTCCTTATTTCTGGACTTGTCTAAAGCCTTCAACACCATTTGTCACAGCAAACCTCTACTTCAAATGTCCTCACTAGCTGTTTCTCAACACTCCTTTCTGTGGTTCAGACGCTACCTGTCCAATACATATCAGTCTGTAAAATTGCATTCCATGCTCTACCCTTACCTTGGAGTTGCCACCAGTGTATCACAAGGCTCTATCCTTGGTCCCGTCCTCTTTAACAATTTCACCAGCACATACTTCCACATAAGAGGCCAACCTAATATAATATGCAGATGATTCAACTCTCATTTACACATCTGACAACTTGGTATACCTCCAAAAATTACTCAGAAGGCTTTAACAGCCAGTGAAACATGACTTCATAACTCACAACCATTGCTCAACCCAAAAAAGATAAAACTACTACTTTTTAACAAAACCCAATCTAATGAAAAATCTAAATTTAAAGTCCTCTCTCTTGAAAATACAACCATTGCAGTCACTTCTCATAGAAAACTATTAGGAGTGATAGTGGAAGATAATCTTACAGTCGACCTGCATATACAGAATTGCATAAGAAAAAGTCATCAAGAACTTGGCATGCTTTATAGATCCAAATACTTTCTCACTGATGCAACTAAAACTACATTTGCCACTACTTATCTTCTTTATGGTGCTCCCATCCTTACTAACCTCCAAGTTTCATAAGAAATTAGAACTTGCATCAAATACCCATTTTTGAACCCACTGCTGTATATCGCCAAAAAGCCTAAGTTGGCTACAACTGTCTTATCATCTAACAGATACACAGCTTATTACCACCTACAAAGTTATCCAGCATCCATCCGCCTGTCTAGCTCCAAAAAATATTCTTCACGACTATCTTCCCAGTCGATCATTGCAATCCAGTGTGCAAACACTCCTGTCTATCTACAAGCCTAGCAAATCTGCTGGGCATTGTCTTTATTCACACAAGGTTGCTAAGGCCTGGAACTCCTTACCTGTATCCATCAGGTCTGTACCCTCCCTCTCATCTTTCAAAACCACTATGAAAGACTTCCTGGATAAAACCTGGCTTTGTTCTTTTTTAAACCCCGGGTAAACGATATCCCTAACTGTGTACAAGTACCTTTGCTTTCCTTACACCTGCTTACTCTCCGTTCTTCATTTACTTTTTTACTGCTATTCTCCTCCCTGAAGCTCTCTACGTCTACCATCAGCCTGCTTTTCTCTCACTTCATATTGCAATTCCTATTCGTATTAGACTAACTTTCCACTTCGTTTCTCTACAAACTGCCTAAAATTTCTTTAAACAGTAAATTGTCATATACCTTGTATCGATTCTTAACCAATGTTTTATGTAATGTCTGATTTGTTATAATTATTTTAACTGCAGATGTTTTTTGTTTTATTTTTTGAAGATTATAAAACTATTGTTTTTAAAATGTTTTGTAATAATTTGGAGCTTTTCTCCTCGGGCCTTCTACCCAGTCGGACTTTCCCAGTAATCACATGTCAATAAATAAAATATTAATAAATAAATAAGTTGAGCCACACAGAAGGATTTCCTCACTACTGTGGGTACCTGGTGGTCAAAGTTTAGGTTCATATCTGTCTCTGTTCCAGGGCTCCTCACCACTGGCTCTACTTTTAGGGGTCTGCTATCAATATTAGAATTTGCAGGGATATCTGATTTACCAAATCAGTCATTTGCCAGTAACTGTTTTATATAGAGGTCTACTTAATGAGATAAGTTTCTCCTGGGTACTTTTTAGGGAGTAAACCTGGTTTTGGATACATATAGTTTCTATTCAAAGTTATGCAATAGTAATTTGTGAATAAGAGCATCTAGGACAGAAGTTTAACTTTCCATGACTGGAAGCCATTTTAAGCATTGTAGGAGGTTATAACAGAAATCTGTTGTAGGCAAGGAGGACACATCTGCAAATTTTATTTTCTGTGAAGTATTTGGAAATTTTGTGCTGTGTAAAATGTAACAGGGAGACACTATTGCAATTTAGGGAGAAAAAAATTTTTATCAAGGGAAAAGAAGGCAGAAGGGTTGAGTAAATGAGAGATTCTATAGCAGAGTCTAAGTTAAAATAGTTATGTTAGTCATTTTGACTATATGAATTGAAAAGCTGGAGAAGACCCAAGTTTATGTCCTAGGAATTTGTATTTCAAAATGAGGAGAATGATGTTGTGGTTATCAGTGATGTTAATAAGAGGTAGATGAGAGGGTTCTTTAGTTGGTGACTACAAATAGCACAAGTTGTTTTTATGGATGTGGGCAGAGGGTATTATTTATTTTTGTTAATTAGAAGGTAATTACAGATCAACCCAGTATCTTAGAGAAAGAGTGTAAAAACTTATTCTGGACATTAGAGGGGCATGGAAGCTCATCTATAAGGTTATTATTAAATAATGAAAACAGAATGGGACCCAGATTGAACCTTGTGGCATGCAGATGTTTAGGGTGTCAAGTGATGATAAGATGTTGTTAGTGTTCACCTTGAATATTCGACTCCCCAGGTAACTTCTGTTAGTCTTGTAGGCAAAATTGACTTTGTTCAATTTCATAAGAAGCATATTGTGGTTAACAGTTTTGAATGCCCAGGTCAAATCTACAAATATCCCAGCAGTGACTAGACCATTAATAATGTTACAAAAACTGGAGAATGTCACAGTAAGTAATGAAATGATGGTACTGAAGGAATTTCTAAAACCATATTGTTTGTCTGATAGCAACCACTAGCTATTCATCCATCTATCTGTCCAGCCATCCATCAATCCATCAGTCCATCCATCCATCCATCCATCCATCCATCCATTTCTTCATCCATTCATAGCCATTCCTCCACCCATCCATCCATCCATCCATCTCTTCATCCATTCATAGCCATTCATCCAGCCCATCCATCCATCCATCCATTTCTTCATCCATTCATAGTCATTCATCCAGCCCATCCATCCATCCATCAATCCATCTATCCATGCATCAATCCAGCCATCTATCCATCCATCAGTCCATCCATCCATCCATGTGTTCCACTGTCCATCCATTCATTCAGCCCATCCATCAGTCCATCTAACCATCCATCCATCTGTTCCACTGTCCATCCATTCATCCATCCATATAGCTATGCATCGATCGAGCCATCTGTCCATCCATCAGTCCATCTATCCATCTGTCCATCACCTCCTTTTGCCCACATTTTCACGGGACTGATATGTCATCAATGGTGACCATCCTGTAGAGCCAGTATGTAAACCACTGGTTGGCTACCCCCCCCCCCCACCACCACCACAGACTAGCTATTAATATATTTCATCATTTTTTCTACAGGATTTTCCAAATATTTTTCCATGTGGGCAGAGAATTGAGATAGGTCTAAAGCCCATAGTAGCTTAAGAAGAGGTTATTTTAAGCAGGGAAATAAAAAGGACTGCTTTAAGGCTTGAGGCACTGTTCTACTTGTAAGGGAGCGAGACAAAGAAAGATTATATATGTAGGTTAAAGGCTTGACAGCATTATCTCTGGCTCTCTTCCAGAAGGTGTAATGTAACTGAGTGACTATGAAGGAGGATGTTTTAAGATTTTTTAGGTGTGTTATGATTTTGTTTACTGAGCTCTCTCTCAAATGTTGCTGCCTATTCAACTAATGAGTCTAGTAGTGGTTGAAAGAAGTTTGATGTGCATCACATAGCCAAGGCTGTTCATTCCTAGTAGATCAGTGCAAACACAGCATACAGCCATGGAAAGCTTGTCAACTAAAGGCAGCAGTATAGCACACTACAAGTTGTGTAATACACAGAGTAGCACAGATATATGGGGATTAAAACTGTAGGCATCAGAATACCACACTACAAGCTGTGTAATACACAGAGTAGGACACATCCAGGGGGATAAAAACTGTAGACAACATGATAGCACTACAAACTGTGGCAAATATTTGAGGACTGAAGTCACTCAATAATGACAGACATTTGAGTTTCAGACTTCATAGCCTTCAGAAAATACATGCCAACACAAAAGCTTTTATTCGAGCAAATGTTAAGTTTATATGAGCAGTATTTAAAGTCTATTCCTATTCTGGGCCTCCCTCCCATTATTTTCGGCGTTTTCCAGATTAGTTGTTATAAGAGGTTGAGAAGTTTGCTATTTGTATTCCAATCAGCCACCATTGCAGGACAGTTACATTTTCATCATAACATGTGGTTACAGTTAACATCATAACGATTCTTCTTATTCACATGCCATTGTGAGCAACACTGCATGAATTATGTGTAGCAATATATGCCATATCAGTATGTCATACATGGAATGCAGTTATGATGATGTCACTCAGTCTATACACTGTCAGCATGTCATACATGGAAGGCAGATATGATAATGATGTCACTGAGTCTATACACTATCAGTATGTCATACATGGAAGGCAGATATGATGATATCACCAAGTCTATATACTACTGCATGGTGATGTCATGTGTTCTGTAAATTGTTTGAGAATGTAACTGCTTAACTGCAGTTAATATGCTACATGTGCACAATTCACCTAACACTTGTCCTTAATGGTATCAAATGTACATTTTATGTGCTACATGTTAGGCTTACAAATGATGTAATCAGCCACAAAAGTCTATGTGTTACCATGTCATGCTTACACATGATGTCATTAACCACACCATGTGTGTGTTACATGTCAGGATGACATATGAGTGATGGCCCCTTATCTTCTACATGGAACTCCCATCACCCTTCTTCCTAAACATTCTAAAATCTTGCTGATAAGCAGTGGCAGCCAACACAGATAGCCGCCATGGAAGTCATGGCACAGAGCATCATGAGGACACTCCATTCCACCACAGCTTCTGCATGACCTTGTGACCATCACTTGGGTTGTGAAATGGATACCAGAGAGGGAAGAAACTGTTATAGGGGTATTTGGAGAAAATGCTTGACACTATTCATAGGTTCATAGGAGGTTACTAGGCTTACATCTCAGAAGCCCTTGCAAGCTTAACCAGTTTTACCCAAATTTTACCCAATTTTCTATCCCTAGAAGAAACATAACAAGGGTCAACAAGCAGGGTTTTCACAATTTTAACAGACTGCATTGTCCATAAGGGACATGGGCACAGCCCCAGGAGTGAATTTGCCATTTCCCATCCATTGGTCCAGATTCTATATCTCACTCACTGAGTGGGTCTGATGGGTCATGTTTCATAGATGACTACATTTATTCCCATACATCTCACTGAGGGGGTCTGATGGGTCACGTTTCATGGATGACTACATTTATTCCCCTACATCTCAGTGAGGGGGTCTGATGGGTCACGTTTCATGGATGACTATATTTATTGCCCTACATTTAATTGTGATCTTTGGAGCTTCATATGGTCAAAACACACCAGTCAAAGCTTCTCCTTCATGAAATATTGAAAATTTTCTGCAGAGGGCAAGCATTCTTGCAACCCTAGGTTGGGGGATACATATACGTTAATACTATTGTTACACAACTTGGAGAAAATCTCACACACACATAATTTAAACCAGGGTCAGTGTGCACATATAATCCATATCATATAGCCTTCCAATAAATAAGTGATTGGGTGAGATCGGCACTAATGAACTGAACCAGACAAGTTTATACTTCATCCAATTTATACTTGACTGAGTCTAGAGTAGGGGATGTAATAACCACTCTTATCTCTACAGATTAATTTGAGTTATGGAGACCCTGGACTGTTTGCCCAGAGATGAGGTCAGTCCCAGAACCATTCATTTTAATGTACATGTGTATTAATGGACTGCGAAAGTGTGCACAGTGGCTTAGACAGCAATGATGTTGGTATGTAGAAGGAGATTATATTTAGCTTGTTTTTTTTCTCTTGCAAGGGGTCTTTAAGTGACACAAGAGCTAGGAGAACAAGACATTCGCTGGGTGGATTGTTACTGTTTTGCCGCAGTTTGATACCAGTGAAGCATGGTCTAGTCTAGATGTCCTGAGCTGAACTGGCCTGATGATTTAACATTATGTTGAACTCTTGGCCAAGAGGGTTTCTCTGTGCTTATAGGCCTAGAGGGTTTCTCTGTGCTTATAGGTGTCAGTCACTTACCTGTAAATTTATTTCTGCTGAATATCCTGAGCTGTATGGCTGGCTGCTATATACCTACACCAACTGTATTACAAGTTGAGTTAAGTACAAACTTGCAGTGTTAAAGATAGCACTGCATTTTATTTTTCTATTTGTTTAATTGAATATTGTGTTAAAGATAGCACTGCATTTTATTTTTCTGTTTATTTGTTTAATTGAATATTGTGTTAAAGATAGTACTGCATTTTATTTTTCTGTTTATTTGTTTAATTGAATATTGTGTTAAAGATAGCACTACATTTTATTTTTCTGTTTATTTGTTTAATTGAATATTGTGTTAAAGATAGCACTACATTTTATTTTTCTGTTTATTTGTTTAATTGAATATTGTGTTAAAGTTAGCACTACATTTTATTTTTCTGTTTATTTACTTGTTTCACTGAATATTGTGGTCTCTGTCCTTCTGCACTTAGTTTCCTGCCCTTGCTCCCTGTTCTTGTTTTGGTGTTAATCTTGGTGGCTTTGGAATTGCCCATCCCTCCTGTAAATCTGTTTGAACACTCCTCCTGGGTCCATCTCATTTTGTCACTCAGCTGAGTACAGTGAGATCATATTTTGATTTCAGACACTCCTACCAGTCCCACCTCTTCAGCTCTATCGATCTATCCCAGTCTAGTGTCATTAGCGCTATCTACCTAATACAGAGACAACATTTGAGTAGGCCAACCCACTTAGGTCCTTAACCTTGAATTATCTTCTGTTTCTTCTGTCTCCCTTTCCACTTTACTACAAAAAAAATTTATAAAAGAAAAAATAAAAAACTTTGCTAGAATCTCCTTGTGTCCTGACTGGGTGTGCTTCTCAGCTGATAAGTATACTTTTGGTACTTTTTAACTGTTTAGAGTTGAATAAAATAATAATTAAATTCTGTTCAGAATAAAGTTTGAATAAATTGCATTTATTTAAACTGTATTTGCTTTAATATTGCTACACACTCAAGTGTGCTAGTTTGCGCTGCACTTGAATTGTTGTTAGTGCTGTTTTAGCTGCTTTTCTGTCCAAAAATAATTAAATAAAAAATAAAAACATTCTAAGCTTGTTTTCTGCCTTTCTTGTAACTAGTCTAGCACAGATATAGATTTGCTGTATCCAGGACTGTTTGTAAGCTTCTGATCCCCCCAAGCCTTTCTGTGTTGGAGGGAAGCCTTCTAGCTTGTCAGAGGGAGTGGTAAGCATTAGGTAGCCTATCTACCACAAGAGGAGTGGTTTCTGGCCCAGAAATTGTAGTTTACTGGTCATTTAGGCAGTTTTTCCATCTCTTTCAATTTTCTGGTTTAAAAGCCCATGTTTGCACTTGTTTCTCACCTTTCCTGTAACTAGTCCAGTGTAGATACAGATTTGCTTCTGAGAGGTGCCAAAGTCTGCTCTTCATATTTTCCCTTAGATCTGCTAGTTCTCTCCTCTCCTGCCCTTTTACTAGCTTATTAGTCTAGCACTTTACCATTCCAGACTTATTGTAGCACACAAAAGTGCTAGCAGCACCAAACATTCTACAAAGAAACAGCTCCAGCACTTATTATTAATGCCAACCCCTCCAGGCATGTCTAAAGGTCAGTTCCCTGTGCTGTCTCCTTTTAACCTGGTGAACTTGGGCATCCTGAGGCAATGTAGCAACTGCCTAATCTACACCAACAACCCCCTCCCTCTTACCTCCCAACACTCAGACTTATGAGAGATGCACTTATATATCCAGATTAGAAGCCACGCACTCTCCAGCCAAGACCGGAATAGCTAGACAAGAGTAGAAGGTCCCCACTTGCACCACACCACATAGAAGACATAGCTCCAGAACACACACCAGCACTGCCTTTACATAAAAACACAAATCATCCACCCACCTTCATGGAGGCTCTCAATAAAAATCTACCCAAACAGCAGAGACCTCCAACGCAGAAATGCACGTGACCACCACAACACTAATAATGAGACACATAACTCTCTTAAATAGTGTGCCACTCAACCAAAGCCCCTAAGACTAAACAGCATTCCCAGCACACTAGTCATAGGTGACTTGATAGTGAGCCACACTGATGTCCCACTCACTAGATTGAATAAGGAGAAAGTAACAGTAAGCTGCCTGTCAGGTTCAAGGATCCAACACATAACATACGCACTCAGGTCCCTCAACAAGTACAAATATGACTCTGTCATTGTACATGTGGGTCTGAATGACCTGAGACTTACCTCCCTGGGCTACATGAAAAGAGACATGGAGGAGCTCTCGGATTATGTAGCCCAGGTGGGTATGACCCTAGCCCTGAGCAGCATCTGACCATCACCCAGAATTATACCACAGTACAAGCAGAAAATGATTGATTTCAACAATTGGCTAAGTTTCTGGTGTCATTCTAAGGGGATCCATTATCTGTCTGCCAGTGATGACATGATTGACAGACCTCAATGCTTTACCAGAGATGGCCTGCATCTGTCACCCCTGAGCTTCCAGATACTGGCCAAGGCTCTTGCCACCCCATTAATGCCTTTTTTTTTAGGCAGTGAACCAAAGACCAAATTACCACAGCAACAGCTACAAACAAATGCAATCTGAAGGTCATGCTGCTTAACACTAGAAGTCTAAATCTCAAAATGCACTCACTCAAAGCACTCCTTAAAATTGAGAACATCGACATTTGTGCTGTAACAGAGAACTGGTTCAAGGCAGCAGAAAGCATCCCTACACTACCAGGCCATAACTCATTCCACACCTTTCGGCCTCAGAACTTGGACTGAAGCTCCAAAGGTGGTGGTGTTTCCATATTCATAAAGGATGTGCACACCTCCAGACTGGTAGCCCAACATAATGCATCAGAGATACTTCAGGTGCAGGTAACATTGAGTAAGACAGCGATTCAGATTGTAGCCTGTTATAGGTCCCCAACCATGTCCCAAGACTCACACTCAACGTTCCTAAGCACCCTGGAGAATATTAGGGTCCAACCTAAAAACTCTCATACTGGGCAAATTAATCTACCCCTCCATTAACTGGGAAAACTACTCATGTACCAATACACTTGCCCAACATTTCCTGGAATTCATTAATTCCAAAGCCCTTGACCAGCTCGTTCTTACCCCCTAATAGAGATAGCAACATCCTTGACCTGGTCATTACTAACATGGGTGACCGTTGCTCTACAGCAATAGTCAACTCCTCCCTGGTTAGATCCAAACACAAACTAATCACCTTGGAAATCCACACCCCACCCCACCACTGCAAAGGTAAACACCATGAAAAACTTCCCCAAAGCTAACTTTGGGCTCCTAAAAACAGAGGTGGCTAACTTCACAGCATCCATGCAAATGGAGAATAGTTGCATGACTGCCAAATCATATACCAATGCACTGTACAAACACGTACATAAATGCATGGATCTCACCATACCCAATAGAACCAAGACACTCTCCTCCAAAAAAAGAAGCCAATCTGGTAGTCCACTGCCATAAACAAACTCTAAAACAGAAGGAGGAAACTGATGTGGAATAAGGTGAAGTCCCAAGACTGGAAAAACTCCCTTATCAGCCTCAATAAAAAGTTGAGATCCCTCATCAAATCCTTTAAAGCTAGCTATGAAAACAGAATTGCAGCAGATAGTAAAGACAAGCACAAGGCCTTCTATAGTTAAGTAAGGAATCTCCACAGCAATACCCAGATTTGCTCTGAGCTACTGCACAATAGTAAGTCCTATACTGACCCAACAGATATAGCCAATATAGAGATTCAGTGCCAACTTTAACCTTCTCTCCTCCCAAAGGACCAATCACAATACCAGTAGATTGCCAGACATCCAGTATTACTGCTGCACAGGTTAAAACAGCACTGTCCAAGGCCAAGAATACAGCTTCTATGGGACCTCACAATATCCCTGGCTGTGTTCTACATGAAATACAGAGTGAACTGGCACCTCACCTGTGTACCCTGTTCAATCACAGCCTCACCTCAGATTTTGTCCCTACAGAATGGTGCACTGCTACAGTCATCCCTCTCCAGTAAGGAGGAGCAACTACAGACCCTGGGAACTATCACCCCATTACCTGACAAGTCTGATATGCAAAGCTATGGAACGTATCATCATGGACCTAATAAACAAGGATATAGGGAATCTCCAAACTCTGGATCCCACACAGTTTGCTTTTGTGAAGGGTAGATTATGCCTGCTTAACTTGCTCAACTTCTTTGAGTCAATCACCAGAGCTGTGGATGAAGGCAATGTTGTTCATACAGCCTACCTTGATCTGGCCAAGGCCTTTGATACCATTCTCCACTCAGGAATCAAAGAGAAACTCACTAAGCTAGGCATCAACCCCTATATCACTAGGTTGGTTTCAAATTGGATCACAGATAGAACCCACAGTGTGAAAGTAGCTGACTCCAAGTCAGACTGCTGACCAGTCACAGGTGGAGTCCCACAGGGATCAGTCCTGGGTCCTCTCCTGTTTGGTATCTACTTCTCAGAAGTCCAGGCCAACATGAAGGGACTCTGGCTGACAAAGTTCTCAGACAATTGCAATTTGGGAGCCATTATTAACTCCCCAAGTGATGGTGACATCCTACAGAAAGGCCTCACTGAGACCAACGACTGGTGTCAGAAACATGGCCTTAGGCTCAATGCCAAAAAAGGTGTTATCATCCCCTTTGGGAAAAACCCAGTTCCCATGTATTACCACATCGATGTTAGTCCACTGAACACAGAAGGTGTTATAACAGATTTGGGAACATAGGTTGACAGCAACGTCTCTTTTGACCACCACATTGCCACTGTGGTCAGAAAGTCCTTCTATGTGGCACATCTCATTACTATGGGGTTTTGCAGCCAGGAAGGAAGAGGTCATTGTCTCCCTCTACTCTTCCCTCATTATGTCAATCATCAAGTACAAGGCCCCATTTGGCATGTACCTCACTAGCCACCTGCAACAACTGGAGATGCCGCAAAAGTACCTCACAAAGAGGATCCTAGGCCTTAAACATTTGTCCCATAAGGACAGACTCAAACAACTCCAATTATTCTCTGTCTCATATCGTCTACTTAGAGGCGATCTCTGCTTGACTTACAAAGCCATGTCTGACCCAGCTCTGTTAGAAATGCTACATCTAAAGAAATCCCAATCCCTCCACAGCACACACTCCAGAGACCTCAACCTCATTTTCACAATCAACAGAACATGCTGGAGGGACAGGTTCATAAGCCAGAGACTGCCCATGCTCTGGAATAGACTTCCCATTCATTCCAAACAGAGCACCTCACTGGCTCTCTTCAACAGAAATCTTGATGACTGGATAGGAAATAGAACATTCACCCTGGGGATCACTCCAGTGCCTCTACTCAACAGAGGCACTGGGAACTAAGGTCAGGTGGCACGATGCCAGTATAATCAATGGGCTAAACTTGTAAAGGCTCCAGGGCCATTAGCCTAGTACACACCTATGAACCTATTAATGACAGGGGGATTTTTGATGAGAAGCTGTATTCCAATGATATTGATATTTAGTAGACTAAAAGATAGTTTTTTCCTCTGAGTCATAATGTGAACAATTTTGACGAAATGATGTGTTCTGAATGGTACACTCAAGCAGTGGACTGTCCATTATATGAAAGTTTGGTCTCAGAACCTTGAAACTGCTGGTATGCTGTAATCAGATATCCTGCACACAGTATTACTTTGTATTTTGGAAGGGGAAGGGGTTAGAAGACATGATGGTTCCTGGTGTCAAATAATAGGGGAGGCAGGCCTTATGGGCAGATTTCAGTTGGTGTCCATTGGCATGAGAAGAGCTGGTAACTGTGTTTATTTTCCTCCTTGGGTGTGATAGGAATATGGCTTTTAAGCATTTTATTTATTATTATGATTTATGGTGAAACAGTTTTTGTGACTGAAGAAGGCTCTACATATGGGTCAGGTAAATTTAGCAAAAAAAATAGAAAAACGTTGCTATGGTCCTTTTCTGCACATGCAAAATGCACCAGGGTATGTATTAATTAATAAACATAAAAAATAAAAATAAAAAAATGAACAAGCACAGGAATCTATCTACTTCCAACCTCACCGATATTAGTGCTGAGGAAAAAATAAAAAACAGAAAAACTAGTAGAATTAAACTTCATTGATGATCTCAGTCACAATAATTTCGAAAAATCTTAAAACTCAGGTAGTGTTCCAAAGCAACAAGCCTTTATTGGTCACAGACAAGCAATCCTCAGTAACAAAAAATGCGAAATATTTTAACAATGTTAAACATATCAGCTTTTATACACTTAGAGGGAAGTGTGGAACATATATGTATTGTTCAATTTTAAACCAGTCTATTCCATGCAAACAATATAAACAGGGTTATAAAAGTGTATTTAAGAACAGCAGGAACTCACCCCCACACACTACTACTGATTACAACAAACTACATCCTACTTAAGGAAAACACTACCTGTCTACTTGCAATCCACATTCCAACATCAGGTATTAAGAAAACTAAAGCATACATATAAAAAGACTGACTTTTAACTTTAAACTGACTTTTCTTGTGACAAGAACTAAAATCATATGCTTAGGTAGATAATTAAAAAAAGCTAACTAGGTAGATTCAATGAAAAAAAACACACACAGCTATCTAACCATAAACATTGGGGGGAATGTAATTAAACCTACATGGACTTATCTTCCATGTAGGCATGGTGGTATGGTGCTTATACAGACGTAAGCAGGTGTGCGATCCAGTGAATGGACCTGAAGTGCGTGCACGAGTGTGTGAACACGGAAGTGTCCATGGCATGCAAATCACCTCATAAGCAGGTGAAATGCATGCAAATGAGGGTGTCAGAATGATCCAGCAAGCAGATAGGCAGTCCTGCAGACCCTGTGTTGGTGTCCAAAGTGTACAAGGAAAAATTCTGTGTACAGGATTTTTAAAAAGACAACAGGGGTTGTAAAAGTACAGGTAGAAGAGCAGAAATAACTTAGCAGACACAAAGATGTGCAAAACTATGCACTGTGTGTCCAAAACATAATGGAAAATAATGCTAAATTATGAATGTTTTTAATAATGAGGTCATGATTGTGTGGTGCTCAGCAGTGTACAAACATGCCTTTATGCAGAAAAAAAATCTAAAAAGTGTAAAACTCACAATTATTAGAATGTTATAATAATCCATTGTTATGACCTTGCATGGAGCATGTACAATGGTACACTGCTGTGTTTGCTACTGAGGGAGGGCCTGGAATAGTGTGGTTTCCAGGTTGTGTGCACGGATCCCTATGGAAGTGAGCTGGGGTTACTGAATAGCAAAAATGGGTATTCATGCCCGCAGACCCCGTCTGTGTAGGCAGAGAACCATGTTGATGTCCACATAAGAGGTAGCTGATATCAGAAGGGGGTGTGTCCATATTCCTTTAAGCTCATTGGAGCTTAGTGGTGCCTGTTTGAGTGAGACACCACTAAGCTCAGCAGGGGGAGGTGTACAATGCCTGCTAAGCTTTGTTTACTTCCAGGACTCATATTTCAGCAGGTTTGAGTGTATTTTCACAGTGGCCACTGTGCTGAGTGTACCCATCCATGGGGGTGTGTCCAGTGACAGCTGTGCATTGTTTATCCCTGTGGTGTGGGTTTGTGCACCATGCTGCAGTGCTTAGCAGGGAAGGCTGTCAAAAAAGAAAAATAAAACAAGTGGCTGAGAAACCCAGTCATACATAAATTACTGATGATCTCTGTCCCACTTAAACTAGGGCCATTAAAACCCCTAATGATGTATTTGGCAGGTGGATTGCATCATAGGTAACCAATCACACAGGCTGCACCTACAGCAGAGCACTATAAAGGTTGCATGCATTCTACAGTCTGATTTTTCCCCCATATTCTGCACAACTGGAGTACAGAGTTGGGAATTTTAACTCACAGAATGCTAGGAGCTGCTGCAGCTCTGCTACATCTGTATGTGTAAGATGCTCAGGTCAATGCTGATGCTGCTGCTGACAATAGGCCTAGACTGAGAAGGAGAAAAGTGTTCAGGCCCAGAATAACCTAGCAGGAGCTACATGAGATGGAAATTGTAGAGCACTACAGGGTGGACAGGGACATGCTACAAGAACTGAGTTCTGCTACCCTCAGCTCAGACCCAGAACCAACAGAGGGGAACCCATCTCACTGTAAACAAAGGTATGTGTAGCCTTTAGGATACCATCTATGAAGACCAACTGGGGACATGATGGGGGTCTCACAGGCATCTGCTTCCAGGGTACTCCACCAGTTCCTGGATGCCATGCTACCACATGCCAGTGAATACATTTATATACCCCACACCCCTGAGGAGAGGGCTAGCAGTATGCAATTCTTCTACCATGCAGCACACTACCTTGAGTTACTGGGTGCCATAGATTGCACTCATGTGCATATGAAGGCACCACCTGGTGAGGAGAGTAGAATACACATCAACCACAAGGGGTATAGGGTGGCCTAATGGTTAAGGTGTTTGCCTTACAAACACAAGGTGCAGGGTTTGAGTCTCACAGGGATAATTGGCTAGGTTTAAAATGGCATGCAAGGACAATTAGCTTAGTACTAATCTATGAACTTACTGTAGTTTTATGTGAAGGTAATAGTGTAGTGGTTATTACACTTGCTTCATACTTAGAAGGTTCTGGATTCAATTCCTAGTGGAAGCTGTTCATTTACTATGAACCTATATGAGTGGATGGGAGATTGTAGGTTTACCCTGGGTATCACTTCTGTGTCACTGTTAGACAGAGGCACAGTGTACTAACCTCGAAAAAGGGCATATCAAAATTAATTTAAAATGGGTGGCGAAAGCCAAACACACTTTGGCTAGGCTTATAAATGCCCTAGGGCAGATAGCCTACTATGAACCTATGAATCAACTGCCAGGCCATGTGCAATGTCAAGGGCATTATCATGAATGTGTGTGCTGACAGCCCTGGCAATTATCATGACTCCCATATCTGGCACGCATCACAGCTGTATCAATTGCTAGGGGGGACATCCCGTATCGCCATCTACTACATCTACAGACACCAACTGCAGAATGCATGCACAAACTAGGAACATCATAGAGCATGTGTTTGGGCTGCTCAAGTCATGGTTCTGGTGTCTCAATATATCTGATGGAGCCCTGTAGTACTTTCCAGCCACATCTGCACAGATGTTCACAGTATGTAACATGCTACACAATATGATCCTGCAGAAACAGCTGTGGCAGGATCAGCAAAGGAAAAGAATACACAGCCCCCCACCAGTTCCTAAGTCTCCATAGCCAGACCCACAGGGGGACTTGTAAGTGGAACACCCTGAGGTTGTCCCTGTAGGCAGACATTGGTATGCCCAGTATTCCCTGCCCTGGCCAAGAGACAACACATAGCACATGCATTGATGACCTAAAGTCCTAGGGACTGACACCTTACTCTGATTCACATACATATCAGTAAAATGATGAAAGCCAGCCCACACAACCTGTACCTCACCATGTATTGGCTGTGGACTGCTTGCATCAGACAGAGTCAGCCCCGAACTACAGGTCTGTCTACTTCTGCATTTGCAAAGTGAGTCACTCTCCTGTACATCACTTGTTAAGGGGTACTACAATATGGTAGCATATGCGTGGACCTGCCACATGTATGCAAGGGAGTATAGTGAGCTATATATAGTGTGCTACTGGGCTACTTGCAGAGATCTATAGTGGGCTACTGGGCTACTTGTATAGATCTAACAGCCACATGGGCCAACAGGTACTCTGTTCATTAGTATGTGCCCCATAATATCCACTAGGTCACATGGTTGGAAACTCCACTACATTATAACAAGGAGATGCCAAACAATGAGGTCACAGGACAGTCGCACAACTGTCTATGCCAGCAGAGCATAGGCTGGTCATCCCCCACCCCAGACATATCAGTTTTTCCATACAACCGATGTAATAGTAAGTCTGCAATGATATACCAGCAGACCAGACAATTCCTCTATCTGATTGACAGTGTGAGAAATGAAACCTCTCTGACTGGTGGTTGTTGTGGCTCACTGGGCCAGGGACAGTAGCCTGTATGATGGTGCTGATGGTTCGAATCTGGCAGCATCCAACATCTTTTGCATGTGAGGTACCCATATGGTGGAAATCCCACAGACTGTTATAACCCCTCAACCTGTTAATGCAAGAAAGCTGAACAAAGCCATAGTGAATGGGGGCACAAAGGGCCATAACTACAGACAGACATTATACATACTCTGAGTAACCTACCAGATGGCTAGTATAACAGCAGGCTGCAACAGGTCAGATTAGCTGCAGGATATAAAAGTCATCACTTAAATGTGTCAGTAGGTACAACGATTCAGTAACCACAGTTTACAGTACAGCACCGGAAAACCACAAATATATGAGGAACAGAGCAGACATATGGGGCGAAATGCTGTACATTCTGCAAAAACATGTACAAGGACAGGTATGCAGACTGTCACCCAGTATGTGGTGTTTCACCATGTACCCCATTCACATCATAACTCTCAGTCTCTTAGAGCAGGAAATCTGGCCAAAGCCATGAATAAAAGTGGGACCAAGACCCACAAAGTGGGCTAGGTTCTAACTATTCACTCCTACAAACATAGAATCTTGATAGAATAACAGGTGCTGTATTAGCATGGCTTTCCTGATGTGCATGGAGTCTGAAACTTTAATGTCTGTCACTATTCATTAGCATGACTTTTCTGATGTGCATGGAGTATGAAACTCAAATGTCTGTCACTATTCATTAGCATGGCTTTCCTGATATGCATGGAGTCTGAAACACGATTGTTTGCCACTGTTCATTAACATGGCTTTCCTGATGTGCATGGAGTCTAAAACTCAAATGTCTGTCACTATTCATTAGCATGACTTTCCTGAAGTGCATGGAGTCTGAAACCAGACTTTCTGCTACTATTCATTAGCATGGCTTGTCTGATGTGTATGGAGTCTGAAACTCAAATGTCTGTCACTATTCATTAACATGACTTTCCTGATGTGCATTGAGTCTGAAACTTGAATGTCTGTCACTATTTGTTTGCTGCAGTCTACACTGATTTGCCACTAACTTGCCAGAAGACCACAATGTTATGTAAAGTGGGCGAAGAATATGAGACAAAAGTGTGGACAGTCTGTGAAGCTCTGTACTGTTCTGAAATATGAGTGAGATATTAAGGTCAGCAAACAGCCAAGGAATGTCTTGGACAATATCAGGGAACTGCAGTACTGTGGTAATGGTCTGCAGCACACAATCCCAGACTGGAGTACAGGTAGCTCTGGCCTGGATTCACCTTGTAAGTTCTGACAATCACATTGGGCATTCTCCTACACTTAGCTAACATTAGTCCAAGTCTGCTGCCTCTACTGCCCAACGACCTGCTATGTAGAAATATGTGTGTACATCCAGACAGCCACATATACATATCTGTCTCTCCCTATCCCCCCTATGCTTGAGTAGTGTCTCTAGCAGAATGTGATACACACACACACACACACACACACACACATATATATATATATATATATATATATATATATATATATATAATAACAAGATGTGCATATAACTGTATAACGTACAATGATACATAGACCCACACACACACACATCTACATAACACATTTACATTACTGACACACACAACTACTTTTAAGGAGACAACCCTGTTATACACATTTATATAGATATGGACAGGGAGGTTCGAATGATTCCACATACCCCAAAATGCTGGGGTTATCTGCACATATACATTACATCAGCTATCTGATGGAACAATACCAAGGCAGCAACAGTACATAATCCACTCACCCCCAGACACCTGCACCTGTGGACTGTCACCCTGTAGACAGAAACAGGTACACAGATGGTGTAATGTACAATGGCTGCAATGCATGCCTTGGACAGGCCATATTGTCCTTGGCCACATTTCCACCTATCAAACTGCAAACAGGCACATATGGTCAAACTGGTAAGTGTGCACACATAGCAGGGATATTATCAGGTATCCCACCCCTAGGACACTAGATACAATAACAGTACCAAGCAGTATCACTCTGCAGGTCACACATGCTGTCTAACACAAGGCCATTTTGCATACTCCACAAGTACTGTCTGTACCTGCATAAGCACATGCAAGAGATATAACCTGTGATGAGTGCAATAGGTGCTGTGAGTTGTAGTGTGTAATACTAGTTAGATAGGAGTTCTAGTCTCACATCATCCAAGTGTGTGTGTGTGTGTGTGTGTGTGTGTGTGTGTGTGTGTGCGTGTGCGCATGTGTGTCTATCAATATTTCCGCTCTCAGCACTATGGACATGCCCATATGGGCTATCTCCTTGCAATGGTATGCATTTTATGGCCCTGTGAGCAGTTGCTGGCCTCTACAAGGCCCTTACAAGGCCTGCTGATGTCATACACCTTACGAGCACTGGCTGATAATGATGTAAGATCAGATAAACAGTGTGGCGCATGTGATAACTGTAAGCTATAGTGTGTACTACTAGATAGTTAGGGGATCTAATCCCACAGTATCCAACATATGTGTGTAAATATATCCCCTTGCAGCACTTCAGACAAGTCCTTATGGGTTACCTCTTTTTCATGGTTATGCATTTTACACCCTGTGATCAGATGCTGGCCTCAACATCGGCCTCCTTTACAAGGCTTGCTGATGTCATCCACTTTAAGAGCACTGTCTGACAGTATAATATCAGAGAAACAGCGTGGTGCATGCGATAGTGTGTACAACCAGATAGGTAGGGGTTCTAATCTTACAGCATCTAACTTGTGTGTGTGCCTGTGTGTGTAATTATCTCCCCTGGTAGCACTAGAGACATTCCCATGCGGCCTACCTCTGTTCATGCATTTTATGACACTGTCGCTAGCCACTGACCCAAAATTGCCCTCCTCTACATACACATAATTGATGTCTGCCACCATCTATAGTTGTACATGCAGAATACACAGGTAAAATGTAGAAAGGGTATTAGAGTGTTTCAGGGGGTATGAAAGCATGATGACGCTGACTGTCCCCATTGTGCCTGATGCACTGTTCTATACATATGCACACAGGGAGCCTTGCATGTATACTGGCATACCTTGCTGACATCATATCTGTATTGCCACCATGTGTCTATAGTTGAAGCACTCAGACTCCTGAGACAAAAACATACACAGGTACATGACCCACCTGTCATTCTTTAACACTACCACCAGTGTACCATCAGGCAACAAAGATGCACAACGTTTGATGTGTAGTCATGACACATGCCAGCAAACATTACCTGTCATGGCCCACAACAACTGCTGTGGTATAACACTACTGCACTCCATAAATAAATGCAAAGTTACAAAGTCACCCTGTGCATCAGACACATATATGCAGATCCCTGCATTGATGGAATGGACAGCAGGGATGTGGCACAGATATCATCACATGCACAGGGTGTGGTGTTGGGGTGCCAGAGGCCTAGGCTGTTATAGACAGTTGAAAGCATGTGTGTGAATCAGGAAGGGATGGTTAGATGGGCCATGGAAAGGTGCTGTGTGTGTCTGTAGGTGACCTGCATGTGACAGTGGTGCTGGAGTGCGTGCGTGTACACAGTCAAGCCCAGTGCTAGCCCTACATGTGTGCAAGATGGACAGCTGTGGACCATACATAGTGGAGTGGACAGTTCACTGTCTCTGGCCATGAATACAGGAACTGGCTTCACCAAGAGTAGCACGGTCACCACCATGCCCAAGGTCAGATGCAGTGCTAGTACCTGATGGTGACTGCTGTCTGCCAGGCCTGTGTCCTCCACAGAACCATCCAGGTCCGCTTGCCCATGGCCTGTCATGTCGTGGTGTTAACAGCACACTTCCTTCTGTAGCACTGTAGGGACTGCCACTATAGGAGTGCGAGTGCGCATGGCCACATGGACTCTCAGCAGATGGTGTTGCTGGCCTATGCCCATATGTCAGATGACCAACTCCAACTACATGTTCCAGCACAGACAACGTGCACTCAAGGACAGACACTGTCTTGGATCATCGCCTGTCTACTACATTAGTGAAATGTTCCAGGGTGCCACTAATGCGGTGTAGGCAGTCATGGATGTCAGACTGTGCTGCATCCATAACTCTAAGTATCCTTCTGGTGTTGCATTCAGACCATGCCTATGCCTCCATGACAGCCCAAAACATGTGGCGAGTGACCCATGATGTGACACCTGCAACAGGAGGTGGATGGGCAGCAGTTTTCCCTCAAGCACCCCTGTCAGTCTGCCTGTGTGGGACCCCACCAGATCTCTGGCTATGGCCAGTGTCTATACTCACTGATGCCATAGTAGTCACAGTGTCCTGTACTATGTCACCACCCTCTGACTGTCCAATATCTGTGGCCTCTGGTGACTGGGTATGTGTGGGCATACTGACTGTGTGAAGGGACAGTGGGGGCAGATGAGGGATGTCAACCTCTGGGACAAATTTAGCCACCGCCAACCCCACCTGTGCTTCACTATGGCCACCATCATCATCAGAGCCTGATGAGACACTGACATCAGATTGTGAGGGGACAGATTCCAACCCCCCAGTCACCTGTGAGAAGCAAAACAAAAGTAGTACATTACCACCTAGACTATTATGTACAGTAATCCACACAGACTCAAACAGATGATCATCCACAACTGCACTACATGTCCCACATCTTCTCATCTCTGATCCCATGCACAACACATGAACTCACAACAATATACACAGACAACTCTGACCCTGTATAACATGTATGTCATCTACATCCGGGTAACATTGCCAGTACAATACACCTGTGAGGTATGCAATATGACAGTGTATGTGATAGAACTACACATAACACCCAGTACACCTGCCTTTAGATGATATGCCAGTAGTAGTATCACTGCCTCAGGTATGTACCATCTCCCTATTGTGTTTGAACAGGAATTTTGGAGTAACTGCCTCAGATTTTGCAGGCTACATAGCTGCTCATAACTATAAGTGCAAACAAGTTAATGTTTTTACAAATACACACCTGACATTCTCTAGGCTATGCACTGTAGTTAACTGCTCTGAAATGGAACATATAACTATTCTACTCTGGCTAAGCACAACAGTTATGCATAAGACAAAATGGCAGCCTTTAACTTTCATAGGGTATATATGATCTGTAAAATAACAGTATCACACTTACTAGGTACAGGAGCACAGACTCCGGCTACATTTGATGGACCTATGAAAAGGTGAGAGAGAAGTATTGTCAGCAACGCCAAATGTTGCAGTGTTACAAGGTAATATGTGTGTACATCCACATGTACAGTATGTGTGATACTGGCTATATTACTGAAATTCTGAGTATGTGTGCACAACTGTGGGTAAAAGCCAAACCCCCAGTGAAAATAGACCTGACACTCATGTACTGGTCTGTAGAGCCTGCCACAATGACTGCTAATGTATTATACTGGTGAACACAGTAAGCATACCTGGACACTCTTCTGATGTGGACACTATGGCACCCACCTCTAGGATATATGGCATGATGAATGCCTGGGAGCTGTTGGTTGATCCTAGGTAAACCAGGAATTTCTCTGCTTCTGAGAGTGGTTGCTCTGCTGCAGGCCCTCAACCGGTGACAGCAGAATCCCTGGCAACAGCAGCTGGCCTTTGATATGCAGCATTGACCATATCTGTGGCCCACTGTCGGACCTGTTTATAGGTCCTGTCCTGTTGGCTAATCTGATTAACAGCCCTGACAAGGTCACCTCACAATCCTGCCCACTGGTCATGATTGTGTTGAGCACTTGAAAGCAGGATGTGATGGTGGAGTCTGAGGGCATCCACTATAGCATCATTCTCTGCTGATGTAAATGACGGATTTCTCTGTTGGTACATCATTCTTGCAAGACAACAAGAGGGGAACACATTACAGAATGAGATACGTGGAGGTCCACTACGTACATACCCCATACACCCATAATGGCCTGCACTGTCCACTGCTCTCTCACATGGCATACCCCACTGTCTGGCAACACACTACATGTGTGGCTATCACCAAGATTTTAGCAATATTGGGCAATGTCCCTTTGTGCTGTGACAGATTCTGCTGTACGTCTCTACATCCATCACTGCAGTCTACTTTGGTGTGTCCCCTACAGTCAAATGCCCACTAATGTGTCATACAGCCACTGTCGGACAAATAGCAGTGTGCTAGTACAACAACTATATGTGGAAAGTGCAGCAACACCAGTGTGCCACAAGGACAGATAGTAATGCACACCTGCTGTAGTATATGTTCCCTGTAGGCATCATACCTCTCACCTATGCAGATGTTTGCAGAATGTCCCCATGTTTGCATCATAGATGTAGTCCTTTTTGCACAGACTTGTAGATGTCTAATGAGTGGTTGTCCAGTCATTGATGGTTGCTGCCAGGAGATTATAACAGGATCTATCACCTGTCAGACACCTCAGAAAACACTTATGCTACAGTAATATGTGTTAGTTTATTCACATTCTTACTTTGTAGGGCCAATATGTATACTCTGTCACTGAGTTTGGGCCTTTGTCCCCCATTAATTATGACTTTGTCTTGATTTACTACTGTAAGAGGTTGAGAGATATGTTAGGCATAGCACTCAACCAGACAGGGACTAATGACCACAAAACAGGCAGAGTACATCAGGGACATTCAGGAACACTTTTACAATGTTAGTACTATGTATGTGTGACATTGACAGACTGAGAGGAGGTGGATTACAGTAAATTGTTTGATGTTACAGGAGTGTGCACCCTTACTTAGTGTTATTATGTCTTACATGTCATCCACTATCTGTACTACAACAGCCAACCATTGTAGGAGGGATTGACAGGGACAGAACAGAGATGTGATTCAAAGCAGGGACAGTTGAGAGGCGTGCCTGTAGGTGTAGGACAGCAGAGTATCACTGACATGTGAATATCATAGATCTAATACAAGTCTACCACTGTAATCCCTATTCCCCATACCTCCATCCTCCCAATCTGCATCTCATTTTATGGGGAAATCTAGTATATACCTGGTAGGGTGATGTATTCCTTTTTTGACATGTTACTCTGCAAATGCTTTGCACATACACTGTCTGTGTGAGTAAAACCACATACAGACCTGTTCCCCATAAGCAGTTGCTTGCCTTTGGTAGGTAATGCTCATTAACAGGTAATTGCCTGTGCACCAATCTGTGGCTCAGGCTTGCTAACTACATCCAAAACAGCTGAAATGCACTATCATTAGCCAATGACATGGCACCACAATATATAAGGCATTCATGTAGGCCTTGGCCCCTTTCTTAGTTTTTGAGATGGACATTACTGAGTTGTGGAGACTGCAGCATCACAGAGGGTAAATTCAAATACTGTCCACTGTAGAGATGTATGAAGTATGTCCACAGTTTTGCCTCATATGTTTGGTCAGTGTCCCATGACAGTGTGGTCATCTGGCAATTTACTGGAAAACACTGTGGGTTGAGATCAGTAAGGGGAGGGAGACGTGAGTGTCACACTTCATACCCATCAGAGTATACATGCTAATGCAGTAGCTGATATTCTATCAACTTACTATCTTTGTAGGAGCAAAATGTGATACCTGTATCTATCTCTTGGCCTTTGCCCCCTGTGTATGGTTGTGTCTGGATCCCCCGTTACAGGGGTTTGGGAGGTATGGTCGGCCTGCAGCAGCAACCTTAACATCTAGCCATTTGGTGGCCAGCAAGTGTGCATGTAACTGTAAGAGCAGTGTAAGCCCTGTCATTACAACAGAGCCAGGGTAAGGGTACTCATTACAGTCTGAGGGATGTGCTTAACGTACATTGCCAATAACAGAGAAGTAGGTGACAATATAAGTAGGGTATACAAATGTGTGCAGTGTGTCCCTACCTGCAGGCCTTTGACTTGAAAAACTAGTAGTTGATAATTCAGTAGCAGTACTCTACGGGGATTAAACCTGCATGACTCAGTCATTACTTGCTGTCTTCACAACATCATTAAAGTGCAACACACTGGATTCGAACCCAGGACTATGTGTGGCAAAATGTTCTGTAGGGGAGGTGTTTAACAGACTGGGCTACTGAGTCAGTGTGGTGGCAGATGTATTGCCATATATGTGTGCAGACATACAGGCTATGACACACGTCTGCATCCATCAGTATGTGCATGGCTTTCAAAGGCAGTTGATCTGCAGCAGGGTCCCAAATGAACATATGTACTGTGCCTTTGATGCCTTAGCTGGTGTGTTTAGAGATGTTGTAGGTAAAAGGGGTGGTTACCTGCAATCCCAGCCTCACATACTGCCATTATTATTTATGTGGCTGTTTACTGGTGTATTTTTGCATCAGAGTCCAAGGTACACTCCCATTTTTCAGATTAGATTTGATTTCAGTCTGTCAGTGGCAATCAATATGTATTGCTGCAAACACCTACTTTAATTAAGATCTGTGTGGCCTAGTGGGTTAGTGCAGTGGGCTGAAACTGAGGAGGGTCTGGGTTTGAATCTTGTCAGGGATGATTATTTTGTACATGTGCTTAACACTATGAGAAACACATAAGATTATTAAGGCACTTTAAACCTCATTTAAGCAGGTTTGTGCAGTGTGGCGCTTCGCGCCATATCACGGCACTTCATTTAGCTCCTTGCAAACCTGTGCTAAAAAATTAAAAAGAAAAGAAAAAGGGAATGATAGAACAGTGGTGAAATGGGAGCAAGCAGGGAGAAAACACAGTGAAAGGTAGGCAGGGATGTGCAGGAAGGGTATAGGAAAGACCCATAGCTTTCCATTTCTCGTACAGCAACAGCTGTGCATTTTGACTGATTTTGTAGATGAATTTGGACTCTTAAACCCCAGAGAGAAGGGTGAGGACAACATAAATGTGTTGTCAAAGCAATCGGACCAAATTAATTGTGTCCAGTGGACAAGTGCGAGAAATGGAGAGCTATGTATGTAGTAATTATTTTTTTTTTTTTTGTGGGATAGGTGCCGAATTTTTTTTTTTTTTTTTTTATAAAAGAGAGTAGAATGTTGATGAACGGATATAGGTACATGCAGGGAGGTACGTTGGGTAGGACAGGATGCAATTGCAGTCAGACAAGACAGACAAGGTAGCAGACAGGGGCTGTGTGTGACACATGAGGGGATTAAACACCTTAGATGGGGATGGTGTTGTGGAATCTGAGATGCATGTGCTTTCAGATGGCAGTAGTGTGACTGACATCCCCTCCCATGAGCAGGCAGCACTGCTCCTTCACTGCTCCAAAGGTGGTTGTGCTGAAGGCTGGGCACCAGAGCCACCCATCCCCACCAGGTTGTAGAGTCTGTCCTCAATCTGGTGCAGGCATCATTCATAGCTCCTATGAACAATCCTGCGCACCATGGCCGGTAGTCAGTCCTGGGTAACTACCACTCCTTTGCCACCACTCCCAGGGGGGGCTTGGGCCCTGTCCCCTGAGGTGGTTCCACCCAAAGATGGTATCCAGCAGAGGGGCAACACCGGCTTGGGTCCCAGATGTGCCAGGACCTGGTGCCACGACTGGCTGAGGTAGGGTAGGTGGATCAGCATGAACCAGCCAATCGTGATGAGCTGTGGTTATGGAGGTATAGCAATACATATAGCTTACATAAACAGTAACAAGTGAGTATAACACAAGCTTAACTGAAAAATAATAAAACACAAAAGCCGATAGAAAATCAGTTCAAACAACTTTAATAAAACAACTCCTTCAGTAAGCACTTTCGTCTCTAACAATATTCTGAGACTTCTTCAGAGTGAAGAAAATTCAAACTCCAAACACATTTATACAGTTAAAAATCACATGACCTCAAACTAATTAATGTGTTTACCCTTTTCACTTCACTTTACTTTCACAAATAAAGAGGACAAACAACAGTAACGTCTGACCCTAATAATATTGTGCCATCTGATATTATTATAAAGTTGCAACCAATTCAAAATGAGTCACGAAGCAGGGGCAGCAGGATTTTCAGAGAGCTGCTACTTTACAACTTGTGCTAGTATATCAACAGGTGGATAATTGCAATAAGACGTGGGCACAGATAACTGCCACAACAACAAAAAACAGCTTTGTAAGGAAGGGGCAGCTGAGAAAAAAACTGGAAGAAGAGCAGTAAAGCCTGAAAGACTTAGTTACAGTTTACTTTAAAATTGTGAACTTGTCTGAGTACATTTTTATCTGCTGAAGAGTGTTTGTTATTAATTATTTCCACCAGCTAAATGGGCAGATAAAATGGATGTAATAAATGGTCTTATACATTATGTAAGGCAATTAAACCTTAAGCTTTTGTTTAAATTGAAAAGGTTGAGACCCATGGGTTTTTAAAACCCAGTATTTTTAATCCATTGTTAAGAAAAAAATTGGAAATATTTTTAAATATTTGTGAATTACAGATTATTAATTATTTGGATAGTAAGTCTGGTTACAAATATTTATAATCAGCAATAGAAAGGGAAATGCTTTGTAATTTTATTGAAAAATGACAAAATTTTGATATTCAAAGCAGATAAAGGGGTGCATTGGTGGTTCTAGAAAGGAAAATGTATGACTGCAAAATGTTCAAATTGTTGTCTGATATGAACTCTGACAGAGAAGTTATTTTGAAGGAAGTTAAAAAAATCTTTTTTTGATAAATTATTTTATCGAAGAATGGTTTTGTACTGGCAGAATAAATGAGGTGACAATAAAATATTTTTTGATAGATAATCCCCAAATTAGTCAGATTTTAGGAATACAAAAAAATCCATAAGGATTTGAATGACCACCCCATTAAGACCTATTGTCTTCAGTGTTAACAGTAAGATGGAACGCAACAGTAAGACGGAACGCATTACTATTTTTGCAGACAAATACTTGCAAAAAGTTGTGGTAAACAATAAAACTTACATCAAAGATACTTTTGACTTTATTAACAAGTTGGAAGGGATCACTATTTTAGATACTGATTTATTAATTACTTCAATATAAAAATCATTATACATAGTAATACCAAATATTAAAGGAATCGAAACAGTAAGATTAGAATTATTGAGATCTAAATTGTTTTCAAATAGTACTGTGAGCCTATTAATGGAAATATTAGATGTCATCTTAAGCTACAACATTTTTGCTTTTAACAACAGATTCTACTGTCAAATGAATGGTGTTCCAATGGGGGCAGCAATGCCCCCCAGTTATGCTAATTTATTTATGTATGGTTGAGAGACAGCAAATGTTTTGCAGAGTGATTATATGAAGAACATAATCATGATATATCAATTTATTGATGGCTTTTTTGATTTGGAGGGGGACTGGAATGTCTTTGGCTGATGGTGTAACATATATTAATACTGTTTGTTCATATCTTAAGTTTACATGTCAGTATAGTCCTAGCAGTATTAATTTTTTGTATGTAACTATCTTTAAGGATTGTGATAAGCTAGGCACAAACATTTATAAGAAAGAAGTACATAATAACGCATACTTACATTATAGTAGTATGTATCCAAGGAAGACTAAAGTAAATATTGTAAAAACCCAACTTCTTAGAATTAGCAACCTTACAGTAAGAGAAGAAAATTTTTTAGAAGGAGGAAATAATTTTTGTGAGAAGTTAATCACTAGAGGTTATCTAAGGGCATTGATTTCCACTTCCATGTCCAATATATTTGCTCAGAGAAAAGGGGCAAACTTAAAGACTGTTAGGGCACATATTAATGAAAATAAAATAAGGATGCCTGTAGGTAATAGTTTAGACTCTGATGCAATAAAAGATATTACAGCAAAAATTGGGAACCTTGTGACGGTAACCCAGAGATTTTAAGAACTATAGGGGAGAAGCCTTTATTTACACAAAAGAAGGCTAAGAGCTTTAAGAATTATTTTCATGCTAAATTGAACATGCTCAGAAAGAAAATAGATAAAAAGGGCATGATAAAATGCTTCAGTTGTAATATGTGCGATCATTTATATACCATTGCCGCAGGTTTTGTTTTAAACAAAAGTAAGATCAGTGTTAAAGGCATGTTTTCTTGTAAGTTAAAATTTGTGGTTTATCTTGTCTGTTGTGTATTATGTCAGGCTTTTTATGTAGGTAGGACAGCCCATGAATTAAACAACAGAATTTATGAACATAAACATGCTGTCTTAAGGAATGCTTTGGGTAATAACTATAAAAGTGGGGCTTGTAAAACTGAGTTTAAATTTGTGGTGTTAGAAGCTTTGGACAATGTAGAATATTAAATCCAGAAGAAGAGCTGGGGTGGTCGGAATATTGATGGCAGGTAAGAGTAAATGCCTGTTATCCACCTGGCTTGAATAACCATAAAGATTTTATTATGTACTTGAAGTGAAAAATGTTAAAACATTAATTAGTTTGAGGTCATGTGATTTTTAACTGTATAAATGGGTTTGGAGTTTGAATTTACTTCAGTCTGAAGAAGTGTCAGAATATTGATAGAGACGAAAGTGCTTACTGAAGGAGTTGTTTTATTAAAGTTGTTTGTATTGATTTTCTGTTGGCTTTTGCATTTTATTTTTAATACGTATAGGTTAGTTATGAACAAAACCATTGTTAGCAATAACAGCATGCCAGAACATTGGAAATACTCATTACATGGCAATGCATATTATGTGAAACACAACAATAGATGACAGAACAGTCAGTATATAAACAGCATGCCAGTAACAGTTACGGCATAAGGTTAACAGAATAAGTAATTCAACAAGATATGTTAATATGTAACCATTTTAATACATAATAATAAAACACATGCCCCAAACTAAAATGTAACAACATATATTAAGAGTAAACCATAACTAATGAATAACAATAATAAACATAAGGAGATAAGGGCTGGGGGGCGAGAGAAACACAGTCCATTAATACCGTTATAGGCCATATAGTTTTATAGCAGTACCACTATGTACTCTATAGGTTTGTCCTTTCTTTATGTGTAAATGTGTCCTATAGCTGCTGTAGTACGTACATACCTCTCAAGATATCCGCATGGGACAGTATGGGCCATGCAGTAACAACTGCAGGTACACAACTACACAGAACACTTGCACAACAGGTGTACCTATGAAACTACCAAGGTGTACTGTGGGCCGATGTGGTGATACTTTGCTATTTACATAATCATGTCGATGATACATCTGTGACATAGGGATTACACACTAGTAATTACATTATGTGACAGCGTGACACTTGAGAGACATGCCTTGCTTGGCAGGCATGGGGATAGAACCCAATGGCAGTGACTGCAGAAGAAATCTGCATAGAATGTATAAATTGACTGGACAACCTGTAACACACACTCCAGGCATGCAGCCATACCAAGATTACACATTTAATTTAATTTATTTTACTTTATTATACTTATTTCCTTTATTTTATGTTGTATTTCACATTCCTGGCAATGATTGTTACAGTTTGTGTCATCTAAACACACAATTATGTACTCATAATATGGGCTACCTCACCCATTTACCTGTAGTTCCTGTGGAGAGAATATCTGTAAACATTACGAGACTGATACTGTAATATTTAGTGCTACCAAGCACTGGATTTGAACCCTGGTCTGTGTATGGCAAAATGTACTTCATACAGAGCATTTAGGAAACTGCGCTAGTAAGTCACTGCTGATTGACTGATATTTGCCTAGAGCTCACCGGGCACCAGAATATGACCTGGTAATAGTGGTGCAGGTTTATACTAGACTCCAGTGACAGTTGAACACACATGCATGAAATTCAAGCATAACGGAGATACTATGCAACCTATACATTATTACACAGAATATAGGTGTACACAATCTATTGTTAGTGTGTTGAAAGATCTGTGAAGTCAACAAACAATATCTGATTATGGGTTATTATTTGCAGTCTACAACTATTACACTGTTATACCTGACTACAGCACCGTACCTCACAGCCTGACTGTATGTAACTGACATGCAATGGCGAAAACATGGCAATCCTTCTATACACAATTTCCTATTGGTTCATGTGTGATTGCAGAACAATTGTCATACTTCATTTCTTACAAAACAACTCTGACTTTACACTTACTAAACAACAGACTTTATTAGATATACCTTCATGCAGGCACTGCTATTATTTCATGTTTTAATTGCTGAACAGTTGTCATGACTGATTTCTTGCCAAACAGCCCTAATTCCACACTTATTGCACAACAGACTTTATTAGAGATGCCTCCATGAGTTACTAGTACAGTTTTGAGTTTTCATTGCACAACAGTTGCCATTATGCAAGGGTTGCAATACAGCTGTAATTCCACAGTTATTGCACTACAAACTTTATTGCATATACTTTATTATGGTTAATACTTTAGTCTTCCCTGCTTATGGTACTACAGCTGGCAGTATACACTTATTGTAGTACAGGTGCAAGTCCACATTCATTGCAATGCGATCTTTACTGTATATACCTAATCACAGTTAATGTTTTACACTTACTTGCTTATTTGACTATAGAGTACATCTGTACTCACCACACTCATGGCACAATGTGGCCAAGTGCCCGGCATGCACCTCAATGTTGTTAACCCCCTTCTCTGCAGCTGTTAGGGAACAAGCACATCATTATGTACACCACTTTAGCAGACATTCAAGATTAGATATTTGTGAAACAAAGGTAAATGTACTTACATACATGTGGGACATTCCCTGTCCAGAATTCTTGGACCCAAGTATTGAAGCGAGTCCCACTCCATCTTTTCAGGTTGTCATGGTGGATATGACACTGTTCACCTCTGCGGGGGATACCAGTTGCACTGATGAGGTCCCTTGCCAGCCGGTCCCAAGCCTCCTCCTTGCACTCTGAGCCCTGGTAATCTCCCTGCATCAGCCGGTCATCATGGTTTTTGAAAGGAGTCTGACCATAACCCTGGACTCCTGAATTCCCCAGTGCTGCACCTGAAAGTGCGAACCCCTCACAAACACCTACCATAGTATCCGTCAGAGACAGAACTTTAATGGATTATGCTGCGTTCCCACATATTCAGCTTAATATAGCCTGTTTTCCCACCTTTACATGCTACTGGACAGCATTTAAAAAAGTGCCACATCACTTAGCACTGCACAAACCAGTGCTGCCGAGCTGAGCAATGTGAAAACTGGAATGCTTGGCAGTGCATAGCAGTGCACACACCAGTAAAATGGTGCCAAGCAGTGCATAAACATGATCAACTGTTACATTGTTTATGCAGTGCTCAGCAGGTCTTAGCAGAGCATAGCTGGGCATAGTGGGCCAGCATTTAAAAATAATTACCATAATTTGTATTTAGAAAATAAACCCTTACTTGCTCTTTCATGTTTTTAAACCATGCACCTACTACACATGAGGCTGTAGCACTACCCATTTAGCTATGTGGAGTTCTGCTACACCTTTACATATACCTATCAGCTACTTTTAAGCAGTGCTGACCAGCGTATACCACATCACACAAACCTACTGAGCTACACTTAAACATGACCTTTAAAGAACTAATTAAATACATCAAGTTTCTATTTTTAGATGTCTGACCACTTAGCACTGCTGTGCACCACACCACACCATGCAAATGTGCTTTTAAATAAAATAAAAAAAAAAATTACATTGTTATCATGAAATTGGACAGTGCAGGGAGTGTGTTACTCTTCTGCAGGTCCAGTTAGCACCACACCTCCTACACTGATTCAATAACCGTGTTCCACGGTTCTCCCTTGGCAACACGACATGACTAATATGCATGCTGCACTGCCAAGGGGGAACCATGTATGTAGATACGGTACCATTCCATGTAGGCTCTACGCTATGCCTACACAGATTTTATTAAATCCTGGGGACTATCTTATTAGAACACTATAAATATAAATATATATATCTGTGTAATAATATCTAATACACATCCATCCATATGTCTTGCACAAACACTCAGCTCTCACACACCATCAATACTGCAACAAGGACTACTATACATACCATGATGCCCCTGCACTGGCCCAGTAATCAAGGAACCTCAATACTCACCACTAACACCAGTGAGGGGCGTGCACATTGGGAGGATGACAAATGCATACACATTAAAGTACAATTTCCCTTAAGAGCACACATAGATCACAGTTAGTCTGGGGCTGGTTTCTTCCTCTTTCTCAAGATCCCCAATAAGACCCCCCACTGGCACAGCTATAGGGTTAAGACCTCAGCTGAATGGACACACCAAAACCTCCAGCACCCTGTCTGTCCAACCAGTGCTTCATGTCCCTGTCCAGGTAGCTCACACACACACACACACACACACACACACACACACACACACACACACACACACACGCACACACACACACACACACACACACACACACACACACACACACACACACACACACACACACACACACTTTTTGAGATGTGATTTATATACAAGCACACCAACACTCCTGGGAAAGGCTGGCACAGGTTCACTAGCTATGCCCCCTTCTGCCCAAATTATAAGATAGTAATCACTGCCACTAACCACCCTTTATCAGCTACTATAATGCCCTTCCCATAGGGTGACAAATTCTATTGTATAATGTTACTATTATCCAAATGGTAAGTGTGACAGCAAGGCTATTTAAGAGTGGCTTGTACAGTGTCAGCACATAATATGCAAGTACTCTAAGAGCTTAAATATCTGTAAACAAACCAGCCACAATTAAAATGTTTAAATATATTTAATAATAAATAATAAAAGAACAAGACAATACTCAATAACTCAACACAGTGATAACAGAGTTCAGAATCTCAGAATATATTTTAAAACAACATTGCAGGAGAGTTTCACATAAATACAGAAAACATGTAAACTAATCTTTACTGTATTCCTATCTATATCTAAGAGATACTATGCCCTAAATGGCTTACTTACAGAGCCAGGCAAATACAGATGAGAAGTACTGATGAGAGAATGTTTCTAGGTCTAAAGACAAATATAAAATGCACAGACTCACTTTCTGAGATAGTTCTTAGATTACTAGCACACATTGCTGCTAGGTTATCTCAGATTACCTCATTCTTTTACACCTCTGCCTTCAGTTTCCAGGCTAATGGAAATGTCAAAATTTAGCACCTCTGTGTCAAAATTGCTTATCTCTTAGAAGCTTGCCTGGAGCTGAAAGTCATAAAACAGTTACACACTTTTACCTTTGAAACCTGTAATTATTTCTGTTTCCAGACAATAGAATTTCTATCTGCAGACATTCTGCCTCCTAGCCGAGATAAACACGATTGTAAACAATTCACTTATTTTCGTAGAGTTTGCAAGTTAACTGTTCTTTTCCAGTAGGGTAAACTGTGGTTACATTCTTGAAGCTCTGCACATAACATACATTTTTCTTACATTTGTAGGACAAGCATACAAATCATATTACTATTCACAAATGACATAGAATTATTTACAAAATTCCAGCTAGCTAGGCTGGCAGCTTTCACACACACACACACACACACACACACACACACACACACACACACACACACACACAGACACACACACACATACACACACACACCCATGCACACACACACACACACACACACACACACACACACACACACACACACACACACACACACACACACACACACACACACACAGAGCCTACTTGCTGAAAGAAACATGAGGTAGGCATACACCATGTTCTCAACCATTCATATAAATCCCTATTCGCAATGTGTACAAGACCACTGTCTGCAACATACTGCTATCTATACACATAAATCCATTCACTCACCAACTGCTCCCTTTCTTACATCCACTCACTGAATCCCATTTCAGGCAGTTCACAATACAGTGTCATTTCACTAAGCCAAGCACTCAACCACTATACAAATGAAGTAGTCCCACATTTCCATACACCACAGAAATCATCAGCAGTATCAGATATTCTTCCTACCTCTAACTCCAGCACATAAGTAACAATTCATCAGGAATACACAAGCAGAAAGAAACAATCTCACCACCACTCAGTGACATAGCAGCCTGAGAAATACTTTTTTCTCCAGTTGTAAGATCCACATCTGCAAAAACATATTGGTTGACACCCTCCACTTAAACCAAATATTTAAAAAAAGGCTTGCAATGGCACAAAAAGGGATGTCATACTTCAAGAAACTCACCTGAGAAGTTCTCACCACAAGGATGAGATACAGCTAGAGGTCTGAAAGAAAGAGAGAGGCTAGCACCTGGAAGTACCCCTACTCAGGGAAACCGAGTCAAGAATGGATCAATGGATCAATACTAGTGAGCCTAAGATGAATTTATAATTCAAGGAAGAGCTCATTTTCACAGTAGACACAGATCCTGTTGTTGTTTGTGTAGCCCATGAGCTTATCCAAGAGAAAAGGAATATGAAAGAGAGAGAGTATAATTTGTATCTGAATACAAATGCTACAAGTGAAAAAGCCTGAGAACCTCCTGGAGGAAAGCAGACACAAATAGTCTGGTGGCTGAAGGTTTTCCTCCAGTATGAAGCGTGACAAAAAAGAACCGTATGTACCGATGAGTCTCCTTTCCTGTTTGGGGATAGTCTTCTCCTAGGTTTAAAATATGGTAGGAAATGCATCAAACATTTATGTTTGAAGTAATTTTCCTCAGAAATACGGCTAAAAAGACTTGCCAATAGCACTCTCTCTCTCTCACTCTAAATAGATCCTAGTAGTGAGGTTTGAAGAATTCTGTGCTGCCTTCTGTTGGTTTCTTTTTGTTATTTACATTTTCATGTAAGCACACCACAGTACATTAACTCTTAGTATGAACAGCTACTTTTAAATACTGGATTGTACTAAGTACAATAAATACACGGAGGCAAACTGCATTAGTTAGTACGACATTTCTGTTACATTTGACTTTTGGTTCTACAAACACGCAACACATATGCTGTCAGCTCTCTATAGCAAATTCCCAAAGTCTGTTTATGCATAGTTGCATTTATACCAGAAGATCTGGTATTTTTCCAGAGTCTGATGTAAAACAGTTCTTTCTTTGTATAACCGTTTTTCTTTGTTCTTCTAATGTATGATTTGTCCTTTCTTTAAGCTCGGTGGTCCAAGGAAACTCAGTTATCAGAAACGTAGTGTTCCAGCAATATCTGTGTTTCTTTATCTTGCTTGATGTTTCAACTTTACTTTATGGATGTCCTTGCAGCTGCCATCTATGTAGTTATTTTTACAGACTTTGTTTCTCAATAACATACTCCTTCACATGGATGCCAAAAATCTATTTAAGTTATTATATGTAAGCCAGCACCTATACTACTTTCCATTTTTCAGCATTTTATATTATTTTAGATTAACCCTTTATATTTCATACTATTCTTGCAGCTTTTTATTCGAGCTAATAATCATGCTAGCAACAGTTTGAAAAGACAGTGAATAAAACAGAATAATACTAATCTTTCAAGATTTAATAGTTTTCCAGCCTTAGGAGATACAATGTGTCCCCACATAAATAAAAACATTAAACCTTAGGGAAAACTGGCACTTTAGGAACAACTACATAGCTGTCTGAGACTCCTTAACATCAAGAAAAAATCCACAAATTGTAGACAGGCTTAGCTGAGAGTTTAAAATAATCAAGCACTTTTGTTTAGCATTCAATCTTTCTTTATTGAAAATAAAAATAAATATTAAATAGATGGGTGTTTCACTCATCTAACTGCAGTTTACATGACATGCAGAATTTGCTTGCTTTAACTCATAGCTCTTTGTCAGTTCACTCAACCTATGGTCATAAATGTATGTCAAAGGCTGTTTCACCAAACTACAATGGGATAAGTCTCATCTTTCATCCCTGTTCTGTGTATCCACTCCCATTGGTAGTTAAGAGGTTACAGCTTATGTGCTGTATTCTTATCCTGTGTGGCTAGTGTCTAATCCATGCAAACACTATATAAATCTTGTCCATGACTATATGTACATCTGTTAGTGTTTCATCTTATCTCTGATGTGATAAGCTGATGTTATTTGCCACAATTAAAAGGGACAAAACATACTTACAACTATGTGACAGACAGCCATAATCATTAAGCATCATAGTAACCATAAACACAGCTAGTCAGGACCATGCTGGGAATTATCCATCTGACCCACTGACTGGGGGTATCTACCTTGAATCCCTTATGTCAGGTAACATGCCACTCCTCCTGTACAATATCAACAAAAGCATCTACTGAATCATCTATTTCAAGTGAGCATAAAGAAGCCTCAAAAGATCTTTGTATATACATGGTCCAAGATAACCTGCATCATTTTAATAGGATTAAACAAGGAAACAAGATAACCTACACCATTCTAATAGGATTAAACAAGGAAACAAGATAACCTACAGCAATCTAATAGGATTAAACAAGGAAACAAGATAACCTACACCATTCTAATAGGATTAAACAAGGAAACAAGACAACCTACAGCATTCTAATAGGATTAAACAAAGAAACAAGATAATCTACAACATTCTAATAGGATTAAACAAGGAAACAAGATAACCTACAACATTCTAATAGGATTAAACAAGGAAACAAGATAACCTGCAACATTCTAACAGAATTAAACAAGGAAACAAGATAACCTACAACATTCTAACAGAATTAAAAAAGGAAACAAGATAACCTACGACATTCTAATAGGATTAACCAAGGCAACAAGATAACCTACAACATTCTAATAGGATTAAACAAGGAAACAAGATAACATACAACATTCTAACAGAATTAAACAAGGAAACAAGATAACCTACGACATTCTAATAGGATTAACCAAGGGAACAAGATAACATACACCATTCTAATAGGATTAAACAAGGAAACAAGATAACCTACAACATTCTAACAGAATTAAACAAGGAAACAAGATAACCTACAGCAATCTAATAGGATTAAACAAGGAAACAAGATAACCTACACCATTCTAATAGGATTAAACAAGGAAACAAGACAACCTACAGCATTCTAATAGGATTAAACAAAGAAACAAGATAATCTACAACATTCTAATAGGATTAAACAAGGAAACAAGATAACCTACACCATTCTAATAGGATTAAACAAGGAAACAAGACAACCTACAGCATTCTAATAGGATTAAACAAAGAAACAAGATAATCTACAACATTCTAATAGGATTAAACAAGGAAACAAGATAACCTACAACATTCTAATAGGATTAAAAAAGGAAATAAGATAACATACAACATTCTAATAGGATTAAACAAGGAAACAAGATAACCTACAACATTCTAACAGAATTAAACAAGGAAACAAGATAACCTACAACATTCTAACAGAATTAAAAAAGGAAACAAGATAACCTACGACATTCTAATAGGATTAACCAAGGAAACAAGATAACCTACAACATTCTAATATGATTAAACAAGGAAACAAGATAACCTACAACATTCTAACAGAATTAAAAAAGGAAACAAGATAACCTACAACATTCTAATAGGATTAACCAAGGAAACAAGATAACCTACACCATTCTAATAGGATTAAACAAGGAAACAAGATAACCTACAACATTCTAACAGAATTAAAAAAGGAAACAAGATAACCTACACCATTCTAATAGGTTTAAACAAGGAAACAAGATAACCTACAACATTCTAATAGGATTAAAAAAGGAAAAAAGATAACCGCCAATATTCTGATAGGATTGAATGAGGAAAAAATGTAACTTGCAACATTCTAATAGAATTAAATGATGAAACAAAATAATTTACAACATTCTAATAGGATTAAACAGGGGAACAAGATAACCTAACTATAAAAATCCAAAAGCAAAAGATGCCCAAGGATAAAGCCAACCAAACCAGTGAAAAAGGCACCTAGGAGGATAACTGACACTCAAAGAAGGAATAAAGCAAATTTATTAATCCATCAACAGGCACAAATCCAAAATAACAATAGCATAAATGCTCAATATTCTCATTGCATTTTCATCTTAAAAAAATACATCATCAGATATGTACCCCACTAAAAAACACATTGCTTAAATACCCTAATTGATTAATCCAATTAAACCAATTAGATGACCACCAATCAGACAAAAATGCAGTCAGAACATTGAGCGTTTATGCTATTGTTATTTTGGATTTGTGCCTGTTGTTGGATTAATAAATTCGCTTTATTCCTTCTTTGAGTGTCAGACATCCTTCCCGGGTGCCTTTTAAATAAGATAACCTACAACATTCTAATAGAATTAAAAAAGGAAACAAGATAACCTACAACATTCTAATAGGATTAAGAAAGGAAACAAGATAACCTACAGCATTCTAATAGGATTAAGAAAGGAAACAAGATAACCTACAACATTCTAATAGGATTAAACAAGGAAACAAGATAGCCTACAACATTCTAATAGGATTAAAATAGGAAACAAGATAACCTACACAATTCTAATAGGATTAAACAAGGAAACAAGATAACATACAACATTCTAATAGGATTTAAAAAGGAAACAAGATAACCTACACCATTCTAATAGGATTAAACAAGGAAACAAGATAACCTACAACATTCTAATAGGATTAAACAAGGAAACAAGATAACCTACAACATTCTAATAGGATTAAACAAGGAAACAAGATAACCTACAACATTCTAATAGGATTAAGAAAGGAAACAAGATAACCTACAACATTCTAATAGGATTAAAAAAGGAAACAAGATAACCTACAACATTCTAATAGGATTAAACAAGGAAACAAGATAACCTACAACATTCTAATAGGATTAAACAAGGAAACAAGATAACCTACAACATTCTAATAGGATTAAACAAGGAAAGACTAGTTTCTAATTCAAAATTCTCCATCTAATGACAGTAAAAAAACAAAACAATTAAGCTATAACAGGGAGGCATGCAACATGTGTGTCATAAATTATAGTTCATTTTTGGTACCAAATGCCTCCATTATCATGAGAGTCATGTGGAAGATGTCTCAGTTATAATTCCTTTCATGCTGCTAAGTGGAGGTCTACCATGGGAAATGAGGAGCCTGGAGTAACTGTACGTTAAACGGTGCTGTTTCCATAAAATCTTTATGGAGCTGTCCAGAGAAAGTGAAAAAATATGACCATGTAACTATCTAATCTAGTGTACTGAAGTTACTTAATCAGTAAATATAAATAATATATTACTCTACTAACAGTAAATAAAATAGGGATTAATTTATGCTCTGTTAATATAGCCCTAAGAAGAAATATAAAAAGTATGTCCCCTTCCAATAGTCATACATATTAATTTAGTAGACGTGCTGCAGGCTATAAAACTAACACACGCTCAGCCTATGGTGGGAGGACAAACACAAATGAGTTATTCTTTGCTGAAAAGAGACTTAGTCTAAATGTATGAAGCTATAGTTAAACTATAGGAAGTTCTGGGAATTAATTAAAGGCAGTAGCTAGAAAGGCCCTTCTAGCCAGACATGCTCATTTGTAATCAAGAACATGCTAGTCATAATGATGTTAAACCTCATTATTTTGTAATTTGTATGCTTCCTGAATTGGAGGTACTACCAAGATGTGAAGATCAGTCACAGTAGTGTCTTGTTGTTTGTGTAGACAGTGGAATCCCCCTCCAGTCCCTCTCTGTCTCTTTCACACACACATATATGCACACACATGCACACATGCGCACACACACACACACACACACACACACACACACACACACACACACACACACACACACACACATATACACACACACACATGCATGCACACACATACACGTATATGCACACACACACACACACACACACACACACACACACACACACACACACACACACACACACACACTCTACAGTCCCTGTACCTGTTCCTACCCTCCTGGGGTACCTCCCACCCCTTTAATATTTTTAGTGTCACTATGGTATGTATGTCTTAGGGTCTTGTGATCTAATGTATCCCCCAACCTCCAATCCTCATTATGATGTTGATGCCAATATGGCATTTTAACGAATCAGTCCTAATGATCTAGTGGTTTCCCCACCCCTGATCACTACCACCACTGGTGTTAATGCAGCATGTTAGAGTGTAAGCCTTGGTGTCTGGTGACTTACCAGCCCCATCTCTGTCATGTTGTATGTACCTTAAGGCACTTTAATGGTATTGCCTAGTGTCTAGCATATCCTGCAACCCCTCTAGTCCACACAGTAACTCAAGTGCCTTTACAGCACCTTAGAGAATCATACCTGGTGTCCAGAGGTTCTACCCTCCCCCCACTACAACCGCAGTACTAGCATTGGTCCCATTATAGCACTTTACACTGTGTCCAGTTTTCACCCATTCCATCCCTGCTATGCTGGTCTTTGCCTTAGGGAACTTTAGGAAGTAATACATGGTGTCCAGTGAACCCCACCCCTACCCTAATTCCCCCTGTAACACTGATGCTAAAGGCATTCCCTGGTGTTCTGTGGTCCCACCAACACTGCCTCAATCCCTGCAGTAGTAACTTTGGTGCAGGCACCCTAAGCAATTACAAGTGCTTGAATACCCTAAAGTCTCAGCTGTGATTGGCTGCAGTTCATGGTTCTTTTCTTTTGGTTTTAAGGAGGCCAAACTATCAACTTTGATGGTCAGAAAGTATCAGTTTTCCCTGTGGATTAATAATTGTCCTTAAGGGTGTGAGACATATTACCCCTAAGGCTAACAATGATTACACCTATCTGCAAGGATCTGCTCATTTCTTGATCTCTCTCTTGATATATATATATATATATATATATATATATATATATATATATATATATATATATATATATATATATATGGGATAGCTAAATACATACATACATACATACACACATACATACATACATACAAATGTTTCAAGCATGGGCATTAAAGCCCTTCTAGCTTGCCAATATACCAAAATACTTGTTCCCATAATAAATGTCCAGGCTGTTCTTAAAAATATCTAAACTAGTACTTGCTTTAATGTAATTTGGTAGTCTGTTCCAAGCATCAGTTACTCTGTCAGAGAACCAATTAGTACACTTCTCATTCTTATAGAATATTCTACATAGGTTATCTGACGATTCTCTGGTATTTTTTGATAACCCCAAACATTCCCAGAGGTTGTTGTCCCTAAATGCCCTATATACCTGAATCAGATCTCCTCTTAAATATCTGTAAGAGACACTGTACAAGTTCAGATATTTTAGTCTTTCATAATAACTTAGATTTTCACATCCATGGATGCCCTTAGTATATTTACGCTGTACTCTTTCCAGTTTATTCATGCTTGTTTTCCTATAGGGTTTCCATATTGTTATTCCATACTCAAGTTTGGGTCTAATGTAACTAGCAAACAATGACTTCATTATGTTTGATTTCCTAGACTTTACAAATCTTTTTATACAACTTATAGTTCTATAACTATCATTAGCCAATTGGTTGATATGATTAGAAAAACTCATAGCTGAATCTACCCATATACCCAGGTCCTTAAATGAGTCTAACATTTCAATCACTGTGTGCTGTAGTAAATATTAAACCTTTCAGTTTATGTCTTCCAAATCTCATATGCTTAATTTTTGATGTATTTATCAACATATTATTCTCCTGTGCCAAAATGGTCAATTTAGTCAAATTATTTTGCAGATATGCCTTATCTGTAACGCTTGAAATCAGTTTACCCAATTTCAGGTCATCAGCATATAGACTGCAGAACACCTCAGATGAAAAAGTAAGGTCTGAAAGATACAATCTAAACAAGTAAGGAAGTAGTACAGAGGCCTGTGGGACACCTGGACTGTAACCAAGGATTTCACCTGTCCAGTTGGTGTGTGATACTTGCAATGTCCTGTTTGTAAGCCATGCAGCTATCCATCTTATCAACAGTACATCAATATCTAGTTGTATTAATTTACTGATCAGTGTTTTGTGCATGACCCTGTCAAATGCTGAAGTTAAATCTATATAAATCACATCACAGCACAATTTTTCATTCATAGCTGGGAATTTCTGGTTAAAGGCTTATAGTGCCTGCATATTTGAACTATTTCTTACTGAAATTGGTACACCTTGTTTGCTGTAGCATAGACTAGATCCAGGCCTGCTGAATCTAGTTTTGTTTGTTTGCTTGTTATTTCCCTGGAATGCTAATTCCACCTAAAATGCGGGTTTTCAGGGTTCCTGTGGATCCATAGTGATATCTGCATTGCTTACTGTACTTATTTCTTTGTTTCACTTGAAAGAAAGTTACTGTTTGTTGTTTTTTGCATTTAAGTTACCTGTAAAACATTGCATTTAAGTTACCTGCAAAACATTGCATTTAAGTTACCTGTAAAACATTGCATTTAAGTTACCTGTAGCACATTGCATTTAAGTTACCTGGCACTTGCTCACTAAAGCAATTATATAAGTCAGCACTAAAATATTAAAAGCACTACACCCTCATAAACTCCCCTTGAGTTCCTCGTTCCCAATTGACCCTTTTTTTTTCAATTATAAAGGAATTCCCAATACTATTCTAGCATGTCCAAAGGTCAGTTGTCGATCTCCTCTCTGGTCCAGCTGGTGAATCTGGGAATCTTGAGGCAATGTTACAACTGCCTCATGTACACAGACAACCCTCTCCTCCTCCCAACAAATTCAAACACATGTGAGAGATGCAACCATATAGCCATACTGGAGGCTAAGCTCTCTCAACTCAGTACTGGTGAAACCAGTCAGGAGGAGAAGGAAACCACACTCACTACAATTCCAGTCTCACATTGACCTACCATGACAGCAAACCAAACACAAACACACAAAAACATACTCGGAGGCTCTAAATAAAAATCTGCCTAAGCACCAGAGACCTCCAAAGCAGACACCCAAGCAACTGCTACCCCAAAACAAAACACATGCAACACATAGCTCACAAAGTCAGTGTGCCGAACAGTCACAGCCCTTAAGGCTAAACAACACACCTGATGCACTTGTAATAGGTGAATCTATCATCGGGCACACTGACATCCCGCTCACCAGGCTGAACAAGGAGAAGGTCACGGTGAGCTGCCTGTCGGGTGCTAGGATCTGCCACATAACACAAGCACTCAGGTCACTCCAAGGCAAGTACAAATATGACTCAGTCATTGTCCATGCTGGTGTGAATGACCTGAGACATACCTCCCTGGACTACATGAAAAGAGACATAGAGGAGCTCTCTGAGCATGTAGCCCAGGCCAGTATGACCCTGACCTTGAGTAACATCTTACCCTCACCAAGAATGATGCCACAATATGAAGACAAGATGATCAATTTCAAGAAATGGCTTAAGTATTGGTGTCATTTAAAGGGGATCCAATGCCTGTCAGCCTGGGATGACATGCTCGACAAGCCACGATGCTTCGCTAGGGACAGCTTGCACCTGTCACCCCTGGGTTTTTGGATATTGGCAAAGGCTCTTGCTACCCCCATAGTGTCTTTTTTAGGCAAGGCTCAAAAGACAAACCCACCTCCATAGGTATCACAAGGCATAAGAAACTAAGAGTAATGCTACTCAATGCCAGAAGTCTAAACCTCAAGATGCATGCACTCGAAACTCTCCTTAGCATGGAGAACATCGATATCTGTGCAGTAACAGAAACCTGGTTCAAGGCTCCCGAGAGCACCCCAGCACTACCTGGTTATACCTCATACCATGCTTTTTGGCCCCAAAACTTGGACCAAACCACAAAAGGAGGGAGTATCAATATTCATCAAAGATACCCACACCTCCAGGTTGGTGGCACAGCACGAAGCATCAGAGACTATCCATGTGCAACTAACAGTGGGTAAAACTGCCTTCCAGTTTATAGCCTGCTACAGACCACCCTCCCAAACCCAGGAACCCCACTCGGCCTTCCTGAGAACACTGGAAAATATGAAGGTCTCTCCAAACACCATTATATTGGGCAACTTCAACTACCCAAACATAGACTTGGAGCATTACTCTAGCTCCAACACCCTAGCCCAAAGGTTCCTAGAATTTATAAACTCAAATGTTATGGAACAACTTGTTACCACTCCCACAAGAGGGGAAAACATAGTGGACCTGATCATCACCAACATGGGGACTCTATGCTTCAGAATAGAAGTGTATCCTTCACTGGTAAGATCAGGCCATAAACTAATCTCACTGGATATTCGCATCCCGACTCCACCCCCTGCCCTGAAAACCACAGTGAAAAACTTCTCTAAAGCAAACTTCATACTCCTCAAAACTGAGGTGGAATCCTTCAAAGCCCCCGGGCCTGTGGAAAATATGGCCCAGACTGCAGAATCCTTTATAAACGCATTCTATGAACACCTTCAGGAATGCATGGACCCAATCCTCCAAAGGCAGACATCCTGTCTGGTGGACCCCAGCCATAAACAAACTATAAAATAGAAGGAGGAAGCTACTACATGATAGAGCAAAATCCCAAAAAGGGAAGGCATCTCTGATCAGTATTAGCAAAAAACTACGGGCACTCATAAAATCATCTAAGGCCAGCTTCAAGAGAAAAACTGCACAGGACACTAAGGATAATCACAAGGCTTTCTTTAGTTATGTTAGGAACCTGGGTGGGAATTCCCAGATATGCTCAGAATTAGTCCAAAATGACAAAAAATACACCGAACCCACAGACATTGCCAACATCCTAGCTGACAGGTTCAGTGCAAACCCCCCCTCCCCACCAAAAGGGCAAATATCTATCCCAGCAGAGTGCTTCCCCCCTGACATCTCAGATGCTCAGGTAAGAGCTGCCCTCTCCAAAGCAAAAAACACAGCAACAATGGGACCAGACGGTGTACCGGGCTGCATCCTACATTAACTCCAAGAAGAGCTAAACCCAAACATAAAACTACTGTTCAATCTCAGCCTTACTACAGGATATGTACCCAAAGAGTGGCGTACAGCAACAGTGGTCCCTCTCCACAAAGGTGGTGCCTCAACGGATCCTGGAAACTATCGCCCCATAATCCTGACTAGCTTGGTCTGCAAAGCTATGGAAAGGATCATCATGGACCTCATAAATAAAGATATTGGGGACCTACAGACACTGGATCCTACCCAGTTCAGCTTTGTTAAGGGCAGATCCTGCCTCTTAAACCTAGTTGATTTCTTTGAAACAGTCACCAAGGCCATTGATGAGGGGAAGGTGTTCCAGACAGCCTACCTGGACCTCGCAAAAGCCTTTGATACAATACCCCACTTGGGCATTATAGATAAGCTCACCAGCTTAAATATAAACCCCTATGTCACTAGATGGGTTGCAAACTGGCTCAAGGACAGAACTCACATGGTTAGAATTGCTGGAACCATGTCAGACTCCAAACCAGTTACAAGTGGTGTCCCACAAGTCTCACTCCTGGGACCTCTCTTGTTCGGTATATATTTCTCGGAGGTACAGGCCAAAACGGAGGGACTGTGGCTGACCAAGTTCGCAGATGGCTGCAAACTGGGCACCATAATCGACTCTCCAGCCGACACAAGCATCCTCCAAATGAGCCTCATAGAAACAGACAACTGGTGTCAGAGCCATGGCCTCAAGCTAAATGCCAAAAAGTGTATAGTCATCCCCTTTGGCAAAAACAAAGTGCCCACAAATTACCACATAGGTGGTAATCCATTAAGTACAGAAGAAGTAATTAGGGACCTGGGGACCCAAGTTGATAGCAATCTCTTATTTGACAACCACGTGGCCAAAGTGGTTAGAAAAACATTTTATATAGTCCACCTAATCATGAAGGGATTCACATCTAGATCAGGGAGGTCATCGTGCCTCTTTACTCATCCCTCATCAGGCCCATAATTGAGTACAATGCCCCTTTTGGGATGTACCTTACCAGACACCTGCAGCAACTGGAAAGACCCCAAAAGTACCTCACCAAGAGGATCAAAGGGCTCAAACAGATGCCATATGCTGCCCAGTTAAAGAAACTCCAGCTCTACTCAGTGGCATACCGCCTGCTCAGAGGCGATCTGTGCCTGACATATAAAGCCATGTCCAACCCGGAATTAATGGACATGCTGCACCTCAGAAAATCCAAATCCCATCGAGCTATGCGCTCAAGAGACTTGAACCTCAGCACTGAAATAAATAGGACATGCTGGAGGGACAGATTCATAACCCAGAGGCTCCCTTCACTCTGGAATAAAATCCCAGTCCAGGTTAGGCTGAGTCCCTCATTGACTCTCTTCAAGAGGAATCTAGATGAGTGGATGGGAGATCGTAGGTTTACCCCGGGTATCACTTCTGTGTCACTGTTAGACAGAGGCACAGTATACTAACCTCGAAAAAGGGCATAGCAAAATTAATTTAAAATGGATGGCGAAAGCCAAACACACTCTGGCTAGGCTTATAAATGCCCTAGGGCAGATAGCCTAGTATGAACCTATGAACCTATAGCTATTATATTGTTATAGGACATCATGTTACAGGTGATAATAGATCTAGTTTCAACATATGCATGCTGATATATGGTTTCAAGTCCCAACCTATCGAGTTCTGACAATAACTTATCCAGTATTACTTTCTCCATTATTTTTCCGAAACATTAAAGTAGATTTAAGGGTCAATATGACTCTGGGTTTGTCCTACTCCCCTTTCCCTTAAAGACAGGTTTAATAAGTGCATGTCTCCAATCTTGAGGAATCTCCCCATATTTATATGACCTAGTGAATAATAGCTGTAATGGTAGTGTAAGTTTTTGCTTAAGTGTTCTCAGGTCATTGTTACTTACTCCGTCTCCTCCCTGCACTTTGTTTGGATCCAGTTTGCACAGTTCTTTTTCAATATAATCTAATTTGATTCCAGTATCTGGGGTTACCTGGATGTCACTAGGACAACTTACTGCCACTTTTGTGGAACCAAACTATTTTGCATATGATTTTGTAAATATATCTATAATCTGTTGTGTCTGAGAATAAATTTTAGAATCTGCACACAGTTTATCAACTTGTGTATCTTTACTCCTTCCACATCTTATGTATCTATAAAAAGGTTTCCTATTATGTTCAATATCTTTATATAAATTTTCTTCAAATTTTTCTTGATCTTGTCTAACACAATGCTTAATCTGTTTGTCCAGCTCGTTTATTTCAGTTTTCAAAGTTGTAGTTCGACCTCTATTCCATTTCTTATATGTTTGTCTCTCACCTTAATCAGATATCTTGATCTTATGGAAATACCCCCCCCCCCCCACCAATGTTGTGTGCCTAGATCTTGATGTTAAACATTTTTTTTTTTACTTTTTGTACTCAAACAATTTCTCTTTCAAAACTTTCCACATTCCATCTGCAGTTTTTCCACTGAACACCTCATTCCAGTTAGTTTTATATAGTAACTGTTTTGCTTCCCTATAATCTGTAAATAACCTTCTGTGCATTGGCTTAGATTTCAGTTTGGCAGAATTATCTAGCAACAAATTAACCTTTATAACCCCATGATCACTGCATATCAATGGTGGTAAAACCTGACTTGAAGTTACAGTAATTTCTTTGGGAACACAAACAATATCTAGTATATTCCGTCCCCTGGTAGGTTTTTTTGCAATCTGAAGCATTTGTTGTTCCTGAATATACTCTGTGAATAATTTCTTTACTAACGTTTTTGAATCAATATTATTCCAGTCTGTTTCTGGTAAATTTAGGTCCCCAGCTAATAGTATTCTTCCCTCCTGTGTTACATGTAAGAAATGTATGAATTCCTCTAGGTCATCTGCACTTGACTTTGGTGGTCTGTACACTCCAACAATTGTTATATGTTCCAGGGTTGTCTTTATTGTCACAGTTACACAGTCTATAGTATTGGAGTTATCACTGAACATGTAATAATCACAAGTCTCACAGCTTTCTTTAATCCCTATCATAACACCTCCACCTGATTTTTTGTTAGAATGTCTGTTACAGTAAAAACATTTATACCCTGACAGAACTGGTTTCAAGTCATTGTTCTTTAACCATGTTTCACAAACTATAGCAACATCAATCTTGTAGGAACGTAGCAAATTTTCTAATAAAAAAAAAAAAAAAACTTTCCCCGGGATTCATGAAGCTTGCGCCAGGCGCAGGAGTAGCATAGGCGGTATAATGCCATGTGCACTACCAACGTATGCCAGATCTGCGCAGCTCTCTGCTCATGTATGCTAATCACCCCATGTGCAGTAGTGCAGCATGCAAATGAAGGTACATAGCGATTCATGAAGTGGTGCAGGTGTAGCGTAAGCATACAGAAATGTAAAATAAAAAAATGGTTTACATTTTTCCAAACAGAACATCAGAGCCATGAAAGCAGACCAAACTTACGTATTACAAAGTTAACATATGCCAATGGCTAAATATACAGCCAATGGCATGAAAAAACATGCACAACACATAAAAAATAACATTTAATGTCATGGCCACACTAACTCAAAGTACAACCGCAGGGCATGTGTGCACAAATGGGAACACAAGGAAAATATATACAGATGTCATAAAATTGCAATGTAACACAAATCATGATTTCACCATAATAGTCAATGGTATGCATGCTACACCACAACCAAGCAGCAAGGGTTGCTAAGGGTGTGTGATAGTGTTTGGCACGGTAACTATGAATTAGTAGTCAATGCCATGCAAATGAGGCAAGTAATACTGAACTGCAAACGTCCCGCTGGCCTAAGGATGTACCATACGGTGCAGCGGTACAACACAGAGGAGTGGTCTGGAGGTATACATGACATCAGCAGTGGGGTGTGCCACAGTAGCTGTAAGCACATTGGAACATTGCAAATCCGGGTTACCCATTGCTAAGCAAAGGCGTAGGATGGGGGTGTGGATGTAGCCATTGCTTTGCTTAGCTGAGAGCACACATGGTGCCCGAAAGCGCATGTGTATGTGGATGACAACGCGCTCGAAACCCGGTAAATGGACGCATGCAGCGAGCACCACAGCTGAAACAGGAAGGTTACGGGAAAACAATAAGGAAATGCCTCAGTAGGGTAATTGGAGTACAACTGAGTAATTAACTTACAGTGGGCCATTGACGGCAGCTAACAAGGCTGCTAGTAGCAACCTGCAGAACAGGATAGGGGAGGTGTCGGATTGCAAAGAAAAGAGAACTGTCACCACAGAGCAAAGAAAACCTGCAGTAGATTGGCTATAGAACACATTTTGCAACACAATCCTGGTTTGGGAAAGTACAAAACAAGAAAGCAGGCTGCTGGATGCATGCCCGACAATGGGAGGGGAATCATTAAGAAAAGTGAAGGCAAGGGCAAGAGGTGATCCATGGCAGCTAAATGTAATTCAACACCAAAGGCACCACAATAACAGTACCTGTGGTAAAACATATAAGTAAGATACCCTGCAGCTCTGATTGTACATACACACCCTATGACATCATCAGTGTTCAAATCACAATAGTATAAAGTGTGAAGGCACCTCACATGCACTCGTGTATTCCCAAACACTGCACCATCGGTGTAAACAGATGGGGAACTTTTACAATGTACTTGTTGGGAGCTGCCATAGCTGTGATTCACCACCATGTGTTGGAGAATGAAGGTGGTGTGGAGGATGATGCTGACAACCACCCCAGGCCCCAGAGGAGGAGAAGAGTGTTCAGACCAAGGGTAACCTACCAGGGGCTACATGATCTGGAGATAGTAGAGTGTTACAGGGTGGACAGGGACATCATATGGCAAATTGTTGAGCTGTGCCGGCCACACCTCAGATCCAGAAACAACAGAGGGGAACCCATCCCAGTGGACACGAAGGTATGTGTAAGCTTGAGAATACTAGCCACAGGTACCTTTCAAAGGCCAACTGGAGATATCATGGGGATCTCACAGGCATCAGCATCCAGGGTATTCCACCAGTTCCTGGATGCCATGTTACCACATGCCAATGAGCATATATACTTCCCCCTGAACTCAAGATGAGTTGGCCAGCAATATGCATCTCTTCCACCATGTGGCAGACTACCCAAAGGTACTGGGTGCAATAGACTGCATGCACATACATATCAAGTCACCACCCGGTGAGCATGGTAGACACTACATAAACTACAAGGGATACCACTCCATCAACTGCCAGGTCATGCATAATGCCCAGGGCATTATCACGGATGTGTGTGCTGGCAGCCCTGGAAGCTGCCATGACTCCCACATGCCTCACAGCTGTATCAGGTATTTCTCAGAGGGGACATCCCATATGGTCACCTTGTGGGGGATGCTGGCTATGCACTGGAGAAATGCACACACACCCATGCAAGAACGCCATAATGAGGCACACACACAATCCAGAATCATCATAAAGTGTGTGTTTGGGATGCTGAAATCACGGTTCTGTTGCTTGGACATATCTGGTGGAGCCTTGCAGTACTCTCCAGGCACGTGTGCCCACATCTTCATAGTATGTGCCATGCTGCATAATGCAGCAGGGACATAATGGTGAAGGTCCTCACAGCCCACCGCAATTGCCAAGGGCATTACAGGCACAGAGGGATTCAGACCATGAACACCCTGTGCCAGCCCCAGTAGGCAGACGGAATCGTGCCCAATATGCCCATGCCTTGGCAAAGAGGGAATGTATAGCACATACACTGACAGTGTAGGCCCCTACGGACTGACACACTTCTCCACCTGCACACACAGTAAAATGGATGGCACACACACACGACCAGCTGTAAATTGTTATGTATAGGTGGTCTACTGGGTGAATCCTACATAGGCAGCCCTCAACTATTGAACACACAACAGCTATTGGTACAAGGAAAGTCAACACCTGAACAGTAAATGAAGCTAACAGCATGTGTTGATACTGTATGTATAGGTTCCTAGGTACATCGGTAGGTACATGCCCGATTGTCAGAGGCCATTCATCAGCCTAGGCAAAATGTGTCTGCTGTCGCCACCCCATCAATTAACTAACTGTCCCTTTGTGGAGCAGAGCCAATTGTGGGATCCCTGGGATGTAACCACTGTTCCCCACCCACTCTGCAAGGATTCCCTGGTGTGTTAATGAGGGGCTCCATATAACGCAATCAGGTATGTAGTTCCAAATAATGGGGAGTACCCATGACAGGTATCTGTCACCCCAGCATTCTCCAGTTATAGTTATAGTTGTGGCAAGGTGTAGCACATTAAAGTGTGTGGCTCACTGTGACATGGATCCCATAGCTGGAACACATCCATTAAACATCACTTGGACATACCATTAATAGGTATCATCCATATGTAAACTAATTGAGTTACAGATTTGTTTGCAGTATGGAGGAACAGCCGTAGTACAGTCCACATACAAAACACCATAACACTTGTACATATCCCAGATGCCCCAGTGGTAAAGCCACTGACTGTGTCGTGCATGTTCCCGGTTCCACGACCTGCAAGGGCTGTTATGGAATTCCGATGGCACGAATAATGGATGTTGGATGCAGGTCATTAGAGCACGTATAAGCACATGTTAGCTGGTTTATGCGCCGGCAAGTGACGGTAAGCATCATTTAAACATGACTACATGGATATGCGCAAAACAGGTCTAAGTTTTGCTGAGTATCGTGCAGATCACGGTCAAAGATGGCCAAGACAGCTGAAATCTGCGTTATTCACCCTTGTACTAATAGTGCCTGCTCTGAGAAGTAAAACGACCACTGCCAGGAGTAGAACACGCAACCATGTACACAATCACCTACCGCTAAGCTACCTGAGATGTACCAACAGCAGGTGTGTATTGTGACAGGTTAAAACACAAAAGGGCGGAGTTCAGGAAATAGTATACACCGCCATGTACCCAACGAAAGGTGTGTTTACTCTCCCTCTCTCTCTCTCTATATATATATATATATATATATATATATATAATGTAGAGGTAGAAAGGGTGACAGAGAGCTATATATCGATAGGTTAACAACATGTACACAACCATGGAGGTACAAATAAATAGGATACTACCAAATACCGAATGCTTTACATACCGACACGCGTAATCACTAGGCTTAAAGACTGAAAGACCACAGTACCGGAACACTAGAACCACGAGTACTATTATCACGATGTTAGGGGACATTTAGTTATTGCTGCTGGTGCTGCGGTCCAGGTAGGTACTGTGTTTAAGTGTGTTTCTGATTGCTTTAGTGTGTGTAAGTGTGTGTTCTGAGTGCGGTGTGTGTTTCTGTGGGACTATAATGTGTGTGTGTGTGTTTGGTTCATGTGTCTGTTCGTGCTAACTCGGAGGCAGATTATTACAGTAGGTGTGGTCATAGCCGGCCTAAGTTAGGCATAGGCCAACTAAGCAGCCGCCTAGGGCACCGCTTTAGTGGGGGCACTTTACCAGTATTTATTTGGTGTAGGTAGACCAGGATGGGGGCACTGGGTGGTGTGGTGGGGGGTGCCTTTGTGCCCTTTGCCTAGGGCACCAGTAGACCTAAGGCTGCTCCTGGGTGTGGTGTGGGGGGGCGAAGCCACCCACATGGGGTGTATATGGGGCATGGCCACCTGGCCATATGTAGTGTTGATGGTTTGTTTGGATGTGATGAGTAGCCATGTGTCTGTGTGTGAATGTGTGTGTTCTGTGTTTGTGTTAGTTCTGGGATTTTGACTGTTGTGAGTTCGAGTGTTCGGTATTGTGGGGTTTGGGAGTCTGTGAACGGTAATGTGGTTGTTGGATATGTGTGCATTCCTGAATCCATGGGTATGCCATATACAGCAGTTGAAGTCTTCAAATATGTGCACAACATGGACAATAGCAATTACAAATTCCGCCACAACCGAACGTTATGAACAAAGGATATGGAGACTATATTATAGCAACAACCCACGCCTGGGTGTGGGTAATGCTGGATTTACCAACGGTTGTCTTTGTTTGGCCACTTGGGCTTCATCCTCATGAACAAACCACACCAACCGCAGGTAAATTCACCATTACCCACACCCAGGCATGGGTTATTGCTATAATACACTATTACAAATATGAGATATGGACATGAGCTAAACATGGGGTTAACACCTGTCCTACCTTGCAAGGGGCAGTCCCTCTATGTGCAGTAGTATCCTGACCAAACTGAGTAAAAATACCAATGTCCTACAATCTCAAGATGTTCTGCATGTTCCATAGTGAATATAATGGTTGCATAAAACAGTCATCTGTATCTAGCATACCTACATGTAACAAGAAACAGGATAAGCAAGTAAATCGCTACAAGAATATAAGCTTTTATATAGGCATATATGTAAATTCTATACTTTCTACTGACCATGGGTATGTGTTGGCCTCTAAAATCCGATGTGTGTCCTGCAAATGTCCCACTATGGCCATTTGAAAAGGTGGCAACCCAAGCCAAAGAGGTTCAGTCACCAACACAACTCCAATGACTGCAAATATATGTGACAGAAATACACAAGACAGCTTTCATGTAGCAACATTTCATTACATACCGATGTATTTCCGGAGGGATTGAAGGATCAACATCACCTGCATGCTATATAGGAACCAATTAACAATGGCTTAATGAATAAGTCTGCAATAACCATAGTATTAGTCTACTAAATGATAGGTCTTCAATTAGGGAAGGAGCCCTCACACACATATGGAATATGTATAAATGCAGTCCCCACAAACCTTTATCTGCTATGTACACCCACCTACATCTCCCCCAGACCCAAAACAATTGCAATACAGACTGTAATAACATCGTAAACATCCACTCACTCAATGATATCTGCAGAAGCCTTAACATACCTTGTGAGAGACACACTATAATGGCGCTATGTGAAATCGTTGCTGTTGTACAATGGAACAGACGCCGATGTTGCAGGTTTTGTTTGCAATAGTCTCATATCAGATGGTTGAGATAACAGCTACACTCACATGTAGAACCACATCCTCTAGTCATTACACACAATCCATGGGGGACATGAAGATAAAATATCTCTGTGTCTCTCCATATAGCAGTTGCAATTCATCACAAACAACACATCCAGGCCGTCTTCCTCGAAGGTAGAGCAAAGGGACAATGCCCAAGTGGAATATTCAATTATACCCCACTGTTGCCATGTAATTGGCTAATGGAGTAGCTGCACAGCTAATGTGCATGTAATCATCTACTCCGGAACACCAGTTGGTGGCAGGATACCACATGTTACTGGTATCTACGTATAAAAGGACAGCTTCTCATACATTCAAACCGTATGCACATACGAGAAAAACGTTAAAAGAGAAAAGGAATAAGACTGATATTTTCGTAAACTCGGACTACTAAGAAGATATGTAGAACACTCAGTATGCTAGTGTATGTAGTGCCTGTTCTGTATTAATGAAAGTGTACACAATGCATATAGTGGGAAAAGGTATTATGTAGTGATGCATTGCTGAGCACAGTAATGCTTGTAGAAATTGTGTGTACTGCTGTGGGCCACAAGGTAAACACCTCATACACCGCAAGGTATGCTACATAAGGGCTTTAAACACAACAATTCCACTCCAGCCGCTGTCAGTGGCAGGGTTTGTCCAACAAGTACGTGCCATAACAGGGGATAGTATATGTTGCTATACTGTAACAGTAGGCATATGTATAGGCGTATAACTGAGAATAACATGTCTAAGGTGGTCCTGCTGTGCAATTATGATTTGCATTATGGGATATTGTTGCAAAAATGTGAACTGTACAGTATTGTAGGTAGATATATCTAACATTTTACATAGCATTACTGTTATATTATGCAAACATCAGTTATGTCTATTGGCATTGTACAATACAGGATACATATGACTTGTAATCACCAGACAGTGTAACAGCATGATAGCTAATTGAAATGGAAGAGCTACTCAATTATCCATGCACAAAGGACATGTAATAGCTTCATAGGTTCATAGTTAGGTACTATGCTGTCTGGCCAAGTCCATCCGTAAGCCCAACTTCAATGTTTTCACTTGCGGCACCTCCCTAGGTTAGTGTCCTGTGCCTGTGAACAGCAGAGCCATTTATTTCCTGCATCTGTGTACAGTAGAGCCACTGCAGTGATCCCTATGTCTGTCTCCCATCCACCCATCGAGGTATCTCTTGAAGAGTGCTAGTGAGGGTCCCTGCCTGATGTACATAAGAATCATGTTCCAAAGCAAGGTGAATATCCGGTTCAGGAATGTATTTCTCCAATACGTCCTAATCATCGTTGCATTTGGGTACATATCCCAGAGCATGTTGCTCTAAGTGGCTTTTGCTTATGTTGCTTATGTGGAGCATATCCATCAATACTGTTGTGGACATGGGCCTTGTATGTTCAGCAGAGATCACCTCTGAGTATGCGGTATGCAAATGAGTACAGTTGGGGTTTCTGTAGTTGGGCTGCATACATCATCCTTCAGAGATCAGTAATCCTCTTGGTGTGTTAATGTTGTGATATTAGAGCCGTTGCTGTTGTCTCATAAGGTACATCCCAAATGGGGTGTTGTACCCTTTAACGTGTTTCATAAGTCAGGAGTAGAGAGGTACAATGGCTGCCTTTGTTCCGGCTACAAACCCATTACAGATTAGGGTGGCCACGTAGAAGGATATCCATGCCACCTTGGCAATATGGTTATCAGAGGAGTGGGTGCTATCTACTTGTGTTCTAAGATCCCTTATAATGTTTTATGTATGTAGGGGACTACCACCTATGTGATAGTCAGTGGGTGATTGGTGTAATCCAAAGGGGATGTCTATGCACCTTGTAGCATGCAGCTTGAGGCCATGCTATTGACACCAGGTATCCGTCACAGTGACACCCTTATGGAGGGTGTCTGTATCAGCTGGTTAATCAATCATGGCCCTTAGTATGCAGTCATCTGCAAACCTATTCAGGGTAAGTCCTTCTGTGCTAGCCTGTACCTCAGAGAAGCATATACCGAACATGAGGGGCCCTATGACTGAGGACTGGGGTACACCAATTGTAACTGATTTACAGTAGGAACTAGGGTATGCTACCCTCACTGTGTGGGTCCTGTCCATGAGCCACTTTGCATAACATCTCATGATGTAGGGGTTGATGTGCAAGTGGATGTATATGTTGACAATACCAGAATGGGGAACGGTGTTGAAAGCCATTGAGAGGACAAGGTAGGCTGTGTGGACCTCCTTACCCTCATCTACTACCTTGGTAACTGTCTCAAAGGACTCCACCAGGTTTAGGAGTCATGGTCTGGCCCTAACAAATCCAAACTGGGTGGTATCAAAGGTTTGGAGGCAACCAATGTCTCTGTGAATGAGATCCATGATGATGTGCTCCATAGCCTTGCAGAACAGTCTAGTCAGGCGTATAAGGCAATAGTTCCTCTGGTCCATTGTGGCGCCACCTTTGTGGTGTGTGATAACTGTTGCTATGCACCATTCGGGGGCCACAATGCCTGATACAAGGCTATTAGTGAATTTGGTGCCCAAGTGGGGAGCCATTTCGTTCTCAAGTTTGTGTAAATCGCAGCCTGGGATGTCGTATGGTCACATGGATTCTGTGTTCCTGGCTTTAGAGAGTGCAGCTTGGAACTGCGTAGTTGTGACTGTAGGGACTCTGCATTGTTCCTGTATAGATTTGGGCCCTTTAGGGAGTGAGAGGGGTGTAAAGTTAGCACTAAACCTATCTGCCAGGATGTTGCCAATATCAAACGGTTCTGTAATGTTCACGCCTAACCGCAGAGCAGATGTGGGTATCGCCATCGAGAGTAGTGACATACCTCCAGAACGCTTTGTGGTAGTCGTTGGAATGAGTCGCAGTAATGTTTACATAGCTAGCTTTGGAGGATGTGATAAGGGATCTCAGATTTCTACTGAGGCTGACCAGGGAGCTACCCCACCCATGGGATTGTACTCTACTTTGCAACAGTCTCCTCCTTCTGTTGTACATTATGTCCATGGCAGTGGACCCCAGAGTGGCATCCGTTAACTGGTGGGTACCATCACGGCTCTGTTTGGGATAGCATGATCCATGCAGTCGTGTAAGTGCTAATTAAGTGCAGTTGTGTATGATTCGGCGTTTGTAACTATATTGTCCATCTGCACGGGTGTCATGACATTTACTACTGCTGTCATAAGAAGCCTGAAGTTGGCTTTGTAGAAATATTGTACTGTGTTTTCTGTGAAGGGTGTGGTGCCAGGATGTGGATAACAAGGGTGATTAGCATAGGTTCAGATCTCACCAATGAGGGGATAACCCCAGGTGTGGAACACCAGTCACACATGTTGGTAATGTCCAGGTCTAGGATATTGTTGGCCCTGGTGGTGGTGTGGATAGGTTGATCCAGCCGATTGGAGGTTATAAATCCCAGAAAGCATTGGCCTAATGTGTCGGTACATGAGTAGGTATCTCAGTTAAGTGTGGGGTAGTGTCAGTCACACATCAGTAGTTCCTGTTTTAACCCTACTTTCCAGTACACCAAAAGTGAGGACCGTTAACTGTAGGGTATGGTGTGGAATCCGTAGCAAGCTACAATTTGTATAGCAGTTATGGCCACAGTTAGTTGCACTTGGATTACCTCTGATGCATTGTGCTAAGCAAGCAGCCTGGAGGTGTGTACATACTTGGGAAATATGGAAACACCTCCGCCGTGGGTGTTCCGGTCCTGGTTACATGACAGAAAGGTGTGGTCTGAGTAATAGCCTGTTAGTGCAGGGGTGCACTCAGAAGCCTAGAAGCAGGTCCCAGTCACTGCAGCGATATTAAAGTGGTCCATTACAAAGACTGCCTCGGGTGAGTGCATTTGAGATGAAGATGTCAAACATTGAGTAACATTACCCTCAGGTTTTGCTTGACTGTACCTGTTATGGTGGTGAATATGTTATTTGAACCGTTCCTAAAATGGGCACTATAGGAACAGCAAGAGCCTTAGACGTTATCTGTAATCCCAGGGCCGACAGGTGCAGGTCATCTGTGCCAAAGCATCGTGTTCTGTCGACCAAGTCATTCAAAGCAGACAGATACTGGATACCCTTGGAATGACACCAGAAGCATAGCCAACTGTTGAAGTGAATAATTCATTCATTGTACTGCGTTATCAGTCTGGACGAATGCAGAATGCTTCTCAGGGCTAGGGCGATACCTGCCTGGGCTACAAGATCAGACAGCTATTGCATGTCTCTGTACATGTAGTCCAGGAAGTTACATCTCAGGGCATTCACACTAACAAGGAGAATGACAGTCATATTGTACCTGTTGAGGAGTGACCTGAGTGCATAGGTTATGTTGCGGATCCTGTTACCTGACAGCCAGCTGAAAGTGACTATCACCTTGTGTAGCCTGCTAATTGGGACATCAGTGTGACCACCTATCGAGTCACCTATGACTAGTGTGTTGGGTATGTTATATCACCTATTGGCTGTAGTTGATGGGTACATGAGTCTGTGGGCTATAAGTAATTGGTGTTGTGTTGGGTGATGGGGGCTGCCTGCGTTTCTGCTTTGGAGTTCTCTGTTGCCTACACAGAGTAGTATTGAGAGGCTACGCAAATGTTGTAGTCTTACTATGTGTGGCCTGTGGTGGTGGAGATCTAGTGAGACTATGTGATGAGTGTGGTGTGGTGCAAATGTATAACATCCCCACATGATTATCAGGTTCAGTCTGGGTTGGAGAGAGCATTACCTCCAGCATGGCTACATATGTGCATCTCCCACAGGTTGTAGTGTTGTATGTTAGGAGGGGAACATTGACTGTGTACATGAGACAATTTCTATATTGCCTCATGATGCCCACATTCATCATATAGACAGGCGATAACACTGTGAATTGACACTTGGACATGCCTGAATATTCAACTATTTCTCACTAGATATGTGAGGTGAGTGTGTACAACAGCTGTTTTACTTTAAGCAAGCTAGAAATGTAAGTACAAGCAGTGTTTACCTGTAGGAAATGAGTAGGATTGAGTGCTATAGCAATTAGTAGCTCATGAAGTGCTTACATGTTCTGAACAAGTGCTGAGCATGAATAAGCAATACAGATAGGGTGTCGGATAACATAAACTCACTGCCCCCCCAACAGGTACACAATCACATATCCATGAACACTACAGAGCCCCTGTAACCATAACTATGATGGTACAAGGTGCACTCAGGCTGCATGTGACCTGTCCACATCCCTGGTTGTATCATACACATATGGCAAAACAGTTTGCTCTACACATACCCATCATGTAAAACATAGCTTCAAGTCAGTCTGTGAAAACACTGAATGGTGCACACCAACAGTTATCACAACCCACAATGTGGAGACACCACTCTAATGGGATGCACTGCACTACTACCCTGCTGAGTCTGGTCTGAAAGTCCATGAACCTTAATCAACGTAGATGTTGTTAGCAGTACAGATGTAGATGACAGTATGGATGAATTCACACTGCATAGCATACCTGTGACAGGTCATAGGACATCATCACCCATACTGTGTTCCACCTACACTCAGTATACTAGATGTACCTTTGTATGTCACAGGAGTGTTCTGCCAGTGGCCTGTTGACAGAACCAACACTACAAAAGGTGCCTGAGTGACATGTGCATATCACACCAGTGGCAGCTACAGTAAAAGAGGGTTAATGTTTTGTACTCCCCCCCCTCATTGTAGCTCATACCACACAGAAAAATGGGAGGCATCTACATATGTAAGTATGTGAATGGCCATGACCTAGGAGCAATAGCTGACTCAATGTTGTGGACAACATACAGAATGGGCTTTGTGGGTGAGGTGCGTGACATATGTGCACAATCTGACAGCTGCTTATTGCATTGTCACCACTAGGTTAATAACCCTGTACCCATTAACTACCACCTAGGCAGCGGTCAACATTATGGACACTGTGTGTAAGGGATGGTGCTGTGCAGTTTACCTCCCTGAGCTAGTGATGTCACCAAGCCTATTAGGTAGTCATAAGAGGCAACCCTAGTCATGACAGGGTGCCATCCATGAGCATGGAGATCATTGTACAGCCATACTCATCACTCAAGTGACCAATATCAGATCAATTATCACCTTTAAGGGGTATTGCCCATGCTTGGATGGGTGACACCAGCCTTCACAATCCTCATTTCCACTATGCAGCATGCTGCCTAGCCTGCATAAAGACATGTCCAACACTGTGATGTTGAACATGCTACATGTACATATCCTGATCTGAAATACATACATCATGGACAGCCACCTTCCTAGTACAAGGATCGCCACATGCTGGACAGATCCTTGTGCCATACACGTTACATACTCCTGCCATACTATGCAACCCTGTCCAGCAAAGCTGCACATTTCATCTCTGTCAGACATGGTGTGATGACCGCATGGTAGATGTATCATTAACCATCTGGATCAGTTATGTGGCACTGATTCACCTGGCGGCGGGAACATGGCTGTCAGATACAGCTAGACAATCTTACATCCTATGCTCATACATGGCCTAGGGCATACACACTACTACATGACCTTGGCCGTACATGCTATAGTTGATAACCATCCCTGCAAATACCACCCGGCTAGCCATTGTCCCATGTGTATCACATGTGCAACACAGGCGATATGTGGCAGGATGTTGAACTGCTGTACAGTGCCGTGTAGATGTATATGGCAAAACACATGCATGTAAAGGTTTCTGTGAGCATGTCTGCATTGTTACAGGTCATGTCCGTTAAGGCAGTGTATGTGTTGATATGTGACATATACACAGCATCAAGGTCAACAGCATTAATGTGGACACATCCAGGCATGTGCTGATAGGTAAGAACACCAGTACAGGCAGACATGTCCACATCAAGACAGCATTCACATGGAGTATGAGCAATGTAATAAGGTGACACACGTATATGGTGATAATATCCAATCCCCATCAGGTGTTACATGTGTGTGACACAAACATGTCAGTGGTGTCAGTGTCATGAAGATTTGCAAAGACAACTGTTCATATGTACTAAATGTAATACACATGTATGTGCAGCTGTATCTCTGTGCATTTCTGAGATACTGTGACCTGTCTCCATCATTATGTCTTCCAAATATGCCTCAATCAAGACTGCCAGCTTAATGCCGCTTGGAGGATGAGGCCCTCATACCTTACCTCCAAGATAACTATGAGGTATTTTTCAGCCATGTGCCACAGCATGCCCAGCAGCATGATGACATGTGGCAGGAACTTCGCAGGAGGGTTAATGATGTGGGTGGCCATAACCGCACCTACCAGCAGGTGTGCAGACACTGCACGGACCTGATCAGACATGCGAAACAGCATGCGGATGCAATCGCCAGGGAACAAGGTACACACATGCCGCATATTATAGTATGCTACCCTGTGTATGCACACATGTGCATACTCCATAGTATATCCTATTGTACTGGCAAATGTGTTAACATGCACATTGCACCCTTTAGCTGTCATACAGTCATAGATAATGATCATACTGCTGTGTCACCCCTATATAGGTACCTCTGGCATTTCGCAGAGACAGCAGGCCGTTGCAGGTGAGACAGTTATAAGTATCAGGCATGTTCATGCACAGATCTATTCATCATGTGGCCAGTTAACACATGTACACATAATGTATGGTCCGGTCATGATATACAGGTCGCATCTTTAATGAATTACACTGGCTAGCCATGTGCAATACATACAAACTAAATGAAACACCGACATGAAACCACATAAACTGTCATTGCTAGATGTGTGGACAGCTGTGCATACAACACTGGAGGTGTTGTTCAATGTAGGAATATGTACTATACATCAGAACAACACATGTGGGGTATGCAAACAGTACTACACAGTGAGCTGGAGTATGGGCAGCCCACAGGATTCACCATTGTGGAATATGCCCCTGCAATGAGTGCACACATTGTGATGTGACATCTGACATGTCCATGACATGTAGTGGTCCGGCTGCAACATTGTCTCACTATCCCATAAAACATACCCCACATACCAAACATACAACCCTTTGTCTGCATAACCCTGTGGACAGTGGAGTATCTGACATCTATGGGTGTATGTCATATGGGACAACACAGACATGTGAGACAGATGGCCATCACAAACATTTGGCCAACACATGTTCACACATGGCCATGGAGGATGGCCAGAGACATGTAGCAACATACAGTAGATGTGATGTGTTTGTGTGTACACCCTGTTGTACATTGGCTACACATGGTCCAACTATAGCCTTTGCTGAATGGTTATAAAGCAGATGTGGAACACTGGACATCCTACAAGCCTGTGCACAGCTTGTGGAGGCATCACTTAATTCAACCACATAAGATGTGTTGAACATCATGACTGTGTCACAGCATGACAGTAGTCACCTGTACAGCATCCACATACATATATAGATACCACATCAGGCCACAGATACAGTACATTTCCCTTGATGCTGTTGGACATCACTGTCAGCTATGCACCTCACATTTGTGGTACACAAATGTCAAGTGGGACATGGTGTATTGACAAGTCTGCCATATGTGGACATGGTTGCCAGGCAACTAAGAAATGTTAGCAGTTGTGCAGGGGTGTCATCCGTATGTCCTTCGGTGACCTGTCACACATGACACATCATGGTTTAGTGTGTATACACCTCAGCGACGTGGGTCACAAGCCACGGTATTTATGTATTGTGTATGCACACAGTCTTGGCTATGCACTGTGTGTGTAATCCACACTGTAAAGCAATAGAGACGCCTCATGATTCCGTGCAATGGCACTGTGTCTGTACTTTACAGTGTATAGCAATATAGATGCCTCATAATACCCTTCAATAGTCATGCACATCTGCTAAAAGTGCATTCTATCTGTAGGGCGTACAGACAACACTGAAATGTGACACCATCACATTGCTGTATTTGTGTCAGGACACCATTGTGTCAAACATGTATGCATGTCAATGCACACGTCAGTAGATTACATATCATACTACATGTTAATGTCAAGGTCATATGCCTCACATCAGCCATGTGTACTGTTAACCTGTGCTGCTCTACATGGTGTAACACAGGGATGCATGCTTACTACCATGATTGTGTGAAATGCATGGCTTCTGCTATGACACATGCTTGCTGTTGTGTGCAACCCAGGGATGTATGATAACTACCACTATTAATGTCTCAGTTGCATGCCATCTGCTGTATCACATGCATGTTGCATGCCTTCTGTCAAATCACATGCATGGTGTATGTGTCTGTGTGTGTGTCTGTGTGTGTGTGTGTGTGTGTGTGTGTGTGTGTGTGTGTGTGTGTGTGTGTGTGTGCGACTGTGTGTGCGTCTGTGTGTGCACCTGTGTGTGTGTGTGTGTGTGTGTGTGTGTGTCTCTATTGTAATGTAGAGTCTTTGCTTGCCTTCACAGGTGATGTAGGTGCATTACCCTCCTGCGGTCCATCTGATGTTAGTGTCCCCACAGACTCTAGCAGTGATGATGAACATATGCTTGAGGTACAGGCAGGGTTGTCTGGGGCTGAATCTGTGCCATTGGTTGCCATTCCACCTATATCCTCCTCTTCTCCGCACGCAGTTTTCATGCCAACACATACCCCATCACCAGTGGCCATAGAGGAAGGACAGTTAGCGTGTGTTAGCTTGGAACAGGAATGTGTGGTGGCTACAGAAGGTGTGTAATCACACCATGGTGTTAGTGAAATGACTGCAGATGTGCCACACAGGCATGTGGCCCGTGCTGCTCATAGGAGGACCTCTGGCCAACATGCACCTGCAGGACAGAGCACAGCAGCTGCTGTCACCAGATGCATGTTTCAGACTGTAATGGTGGCACAGGCACGTGCTGAATGGCAGAGCAGAGAAGGGCAGAGGCTTCAGAGGGCTGCTATCCATTCTTTAAATGACAACATCCAGGCACTGGCAAATGCTCAACAGCAGATTGCTGAAGTTTTGGACAGACGATTGGGTGACATAGTTGGAATCCTTGACCGTGGCATGACAATCCACGAGCGTGAGCTGTCTGTGATGGAACATCTGGTAGGAGTGAGGCATAGGGCACGTGGACGTAGGCCAGCTACACCACCTGGTGCAGGTCTACATGAACGAGCTACCTCACATGCCCGCTCCCATAGTGCTGGTAGCAGCAGCAGTGCAGCTGGTGCTGCACTGTCCACACCAGGACACAGCAGGCCACATGGACGTGGCCCTGGACAGTCCCAATGGGGACACGGTTCCAGTGGACATGTGTCATCGGACACTACCCAATCTGTACCTCTGCCTGGTAGTGCCCGTGCAACTCCTGGCAGGCACAGGTCACATGGCCATGGCCGGATACCGTGAGCTGTAAATCCTGGTCTGTACAGTCTGGAGCTGTCAATAATACCCCTGTGTAGGCCAGACACATGGCAGAACTGTGTGCACACATACACGCACACACCAGAAATATCTGTAGGGCACCACAACACTCACATGCATAACAACCATACATGGCCAATTAGATCACAGGCCCTAACCCACACACATGATGTCATTCACTGGTGCAGCCTAGGCCCCTGGCAAACATTATCACCCTGTGCATATGATGATGCCTGTGCCGCATCCCTGTCATCCACACCATCGGTGCAGGGACATGCTGATATGGTCTGATGCACAGGGTGAACAGAATAGGGAGATAAGTGTATATTACAATTGTTGTGTACTGTTGACACGCAGCAGACATACCATGTAGTACAGGTTTAGAATGCATTGGTTTATGTTCACAGTATGTGTCTTGGTAACAACAGTAACAGCATGTTGGTAATGATGCCCTGCTTCCCTCCTTAAAGTCTAATTGCATGTGCCATTAAGTACCAGTGTTTGCAGTTTCCCATGTGTAAATGTGGACTACTCACAGGCATGTATGGCAATACCAACATGCTATAAGTAGCTTCAACCTCACTGTTAGAAAGGCTGACATTCCAAAGATGTCTACACATCTACTGATCCAGGAGCATGTGAGCTGTGTACTATGCTACAGTGGCTAGAGACGTGACATCCATGCCGGGTGACATCACAGGTACAGTTACATGGTGTGGAGAGTTTACATAGCGGTCTAGCTGATGTCAAGAGTAGAGGCCAGTTGATAGCATGAGGCCTCACTGTGTAGCAGTAATACACATTCACATTACAGGATGAGAAAGCACAACTACACACACACACAAACACACAAACACACACAGGTATTCGCACACATGTATTTAGACACAGTAACATGCCCACACTCACAGGGTCAATGACACTGTAACACACACACACACTTGATAGTGTTGAGGTGAGGACCCCTGCCTATGTGGTAATTACCATTACAGTACTGTGCACCCACATGACGCGACACAGAGAATGAACATGTACAGGTAGTCAGTAATGCCTAAGACTGACGGCATCAACAGGGTAGTAGATTGCATCACCTGGAGGGGTTAGGGGTCCTATCTGTTCACTATGGTAGCATACATCCTCACTCCATGGACCAGACAGCCATACATACATACACACTCACACTGTGGAGTCCACAATTGAATTTGCCTATGTCATGCACATACAGATAGCTAACGTGTGTGATACACGCACCACCCCTGCCTATGTCTTGCTTTCTACACTGCAGTATGTACAGATTTCTACAACAGTGTACAGGGGTATGTAACAATTGGGATGTATTCCCCACCATACGTGGCATATATGGACACACAAGCAAACACACATGGCAATACTGTGAATCAAACACCTGCTATCTTATGATACATATGACAGACATGCAGCAGTATTGCCCGCATTACAATGTATACCGATGCTCCCTTCGGCAATTGTGCTGCTATATGCACACGGGAGGTCTTAAGTGTTACAGGTGTCAAGTGATTTACAGTCAGTGACACCCTGACCGCTGTGTAGGTTGTATGTCTTCACCTTCAATTAACAGAAACATAGCTTAGTGTTTGCACATGTTATGGTAGGACGGCTTGTGACACACCTGTGAGCTCTCTTCAGCAAACATCCATCTGCAAAGTTGGCCCACCACTTTATGTACACACATCCATCCATACCCTGATGGACATCTTACTGTACTGTCAGTATTTCACCATATACAGGTGTCAATGATGGGGCTGCATTGCAACTGCATGTTGTAGTAAGACACAGATCAACTGCAAACATCAGCTACTGCACATGCATGGTAGCTGAATGCACACCACTACATGTACATGTGTGTAGGTCCTACATTCCTGTCATTTAGCCATGTTTGTAGACATTGCAATTGGTGGACATGTGTGATAACATACATGACACATGGACTGTTGTATGATATGATAGTTGTCATGGGTAACCAGTACAGAGGGAATGTTAACTCAGTCAACATTGCTATCACACCTTATGTACTGTTAGCATTCAACAGCCATGGACCTACCTTCCTTGTGCATGTGTGTAATTGCTGTAGCCACTTGTCTGCACGAAGGACAGCAACGGCTATGCTATGTACATATGTGTTGTGTGTGTGGGGGGCATGTACATATCCACGGCAGGTACATGTATGTCATATCCAAACATGAGTGTGTTTACTGGTGTACAGCAACAGTTATCTGTTACAGCTGTATATGACCCAGGGCCCATGTTATGTGTACAGCCGACCTGGTTATGAACAGTGGTAGCATTGCATTGCATAACACATGATGGAACCGTGTCAGTACATGGGTAGTCTGCACAGTTGCTTAAGAGCTAGGTGCAGTCCACTGGTCATGAGTAACATGGTGTTGTACTAATGTATATTCTGCCACATGTATGGATGTGTGTTGCTGGTCCAAGGACATGGTGATGTCTGAGGGCTACATCCTAGAATGTGGCTTTTGACACTGTGATCTGCACCTGACACATCTGTGATGGATTTTGAGAGTGTACTGGTCAGTACATGTGAATGGCCTTCATGTACGTGGGGACAATACCACCTGGAGTGGTCCATAACAGTGTTATGGCCCACATGTCTGTATCTGAGGTATACGGTGGTAGTGCTATTGTGCACAACTGAGCCTTATGCCAGGTGTTCCTCACTGCACAGATGTCAGTATTCCCCATTGTTGGATCTAGATTGGCAGCTGTGATTACGAACGCTACACATCTAGCACTGTTTAGCATACATATACAATGCAGTTGTCTTCTAGGTGTCAGGGTGTTTACCTGGTCTCAGGATATTCATCTATGAATGGTACTATATGGGCAAAGTAGCCACTCCTGGCAGGACATCACCATGGGTGGTATTAGTGTGCCAGGTTTAAACTGGTACAGCTAAGGTGATGGACAGCAGCAGACGTTGTGTAGAAGACCGGTGTCAGATATATGTAGTGTAGCATTCATGCTAACAATGATGACTATCGACACACTGTGCCCTTCCGTGTTTAGAATCAGAGTACATACAAGACAGCCCTTTGCTACCAAGTGTGTGAGCATGCCCAGTACACAGTTGTGCAGATGGCCACATAGTGCATTCCAAACGGACGTGTACTACTAATTGTGTGAGCATGCCCAGTGACACCTTGTGTGGGTTATGTGCCTCTATGTGTATGGGCATGACCATTGTAATCCTGTATAGCTATAGTGGTCATCCAGGCAACAGATGGTCATACCCCACTTCAGGATGGATACCTACATTGAACACACTGGTTCACAGGTATGTACACTGTAACTGCCAGCACCCATGTCGATGTCCACATTCTAGGCAGTTGTCCTGCTCACACCACTGGCATGTGTTTGTCTCCGTCTGCCTTGGGACAGTAATATGCTTTTAGACTGCTCACACTCCATACAATCCCTATCGGCATCTTTTCCATTGCTGATGATGTCACCCACTTAGAAGTATGCCTCTGGGAGTGCTGTGATCCCAGTAATCTCGGTAGCACATTCTGTAATTGTGTAATGATGTAGTGTGATAAGGTAGTTAGATCTATGTTCTAATCCCAGCCATGCCAATTGTGTGTGTGTGTTTCCAGCTGCCTGGGGACAGAGTAATGCTTTTGGACTGCTCACTCTCCATACAATCCCTATTGGTATCTTTTCCATTGCTGATGATGTCACCCACCTAGAAGTAAGCCTCTGGGAGTGCTATGATCCAGTAGTCTCAGTAGCGCATTCTGTAACTGCATAATGCTGTAGTGTGATAAGGTAGTTAGGTCAATGTTCTAATCCCAGCCATGCCAATTGTGTGTGTGTGTTTCCAGCTGCCTGGGGACAGAGTAATGCTTTTAGACTGCTCACTCTCCATACAATCCCTATCGGAGTCTTTTCCATTGCTGATGATGTCACCCACCTAAAAGTATGCCTCTGGGAGTGCTTTGATCCAGTAGTCTCGGTAGCGCATTCTGTAACTGCGTAATGCTGTAGTGTGATAAGGTAGTTAGGTCTATGTTCTAATCCCAGCCATGCCAATTGTGTGTGCATTTCCAGCTGCCTGGGGACAGAGTAATGCTTTTAGACTGCTCACTCTCCATACAATCCCTATCAGTGTCTTTTCCATTGCTGATGATGTCACCCACCTAGAAGTATGCCTCTGGGAGTGCTGCGATCCAGTAATCTCTGTAGCATGTTCTGTAACTGCGTAATGCTGTAGTGTGATAAAATAGACAGGTAGGTGTTCTATTCCAAGGCATGACATGTGTGTGTGTTTGGCAGTCATATCCTATGTGTTGGTATCTGTGAGTGGCTAGTTCCAGGATGTGTTGAGTGTGTTTTGTTGTTTTCCTATATAGTGTCCACAAATGTCACAATCGCCCAAGAGACTGGTTGGCAAGACATACACATACATTCGCCAATAGGTCTGGTGAGTAAATGTCAGCAGCCCTACTATTACCCTTAATACAGTCTGACCCGTGTGTCACAACGAAACACACTTGCCTTGATAGTAACACCAGCACATAATGCAGGAGGTGCATGTGGTTTCCTTTTCATTCTTGTCTAATGCTTTGGTGTCATGTGGACCGCTGTTGTGATATATATTCTATATCTACGTATGTGTGTGTGTGTGTGTGTGTGTGTGTGTGTGTGTGTGTGTGTGTGTGTGTGTGTGTGTGTGTGTGTGTGTATATATATATATATATATATATATATATATATATATATATATATATATATATATATATAGATATATATATATATATGTGTGTGTGTGTGTGTGTGGACATTAGCACACATAAATCTACATGATGGAATGCATGTCCTATACTACTGAATGCCTGTGCTGGATGATCTGTACGTGATCACCTCAGATGCATGTATATCTGCCATGGCTTAGTGGTCAAGCACATTGTCTGTGGTGTGCAGGATCCCGGGTTCTAGTCATATAGAGACCGGTTATTTTGTTGCTGGGAAGAACAAGGGACATCGAATACGGTGATAGTAAGGCACCTTTAACCAGTTGTGTGCGGATCTGCACGAAGGTAAGCAGTGGTTATTATTTTGGAGGCTCAGTATGGGTCATATAACTATGCATTAGAAGACAATACTATGCTAATGAGGTTGAAAACAGTGAATCCCGTTTATCCCCAGGGTGTGTTGCAGATCCCAAGAGTGTATGTGTATAGATAGCTGGGTGCAGAACTCGAATATAGGTGAAAGCATGGGGGGGGGTGTCAGGCACACTGTACGTACATTGGAGCCCTGTGTCTTGGGACTGCTCCTGCCTTAGCACGCCTAAGCTAGGGGTGTGTCTATGCCTGCCTAGTGAAATTGGGAGGGACAACAGCAGTAGTGGAGTAGTCAAGGTGAACAAGCTGCGCAAACAGGTGATAATTAGCACAATCAGCAGATTACATGCCCAGCCTGGCCCAGAACACTACTGTAAAGTGAGCAAGCACCATACACACAGGTTATTTCCACACTCTACATACATGCGAGGATATTTCTCGAAACAATCCAACCAAATGAGAAGGGCTGCAGCAGGCAACATAGACCAACATGTGCAGGAGGCTGAGGGTGGTGAGGATGTGAATGCTGCCGAACAACCCTCAGTGAAGAGACAGAGAAGACTTTACAGACCCAGGGTAACCTACCAGGGGCTACATGAGCTGGAGATAGTGGAGCGCTATGGGGTGGACAGAGACTTCCCACAGCAGATTGTTGAGCTGTGCCAGCCACACCTGACATATCGAACAGGCCGAGGGAAACCCATCCCAGTGGATATCAAGGTATGTGTAGGCCTAGGTATACTAGCCACAGGTACCCCCCAAAGCACAACTGGGGATATCATGGGGATCTCACAGGCATCTGCATCCAGAGTATTGCACCAGTTCCTAGATGCCATGTCACCACATGCCAGTGAGCACGTACATGTCCTCAGCACACGTGAGGTGTTGACCAGCAATATGCGTCTCTTCCACCAAATGGCAGACTACCCTGGGGTAGTGGGTGCTACAGCCTGCACACACGTATGCATCAAAGCACCACCTGGTGAGTGGGGTAGGGCCTACATTAACCGCAGGGGCATCCCCTCCATCAACTGCTAGGTCGTATGCGATGGCCAGGGCATTATACTGAATGTGTGTGCTGGCTGCCCTGGAAGATATGACAATTCCAATATATGGCATCTGATGCAGCTGTACCACACCTTTGCCAATATGGAAATCCCCTACAGTCACCTAGTGGGGGATGCTGGGTAACCACTGGAGCCGTGGCTGATGACACCCATCAGCAATGCACACACACCTGAACAACTACGCCATAATGAGGCACACGCACAGGCAAGATATATAATTGAGCATGTGTTTGGGATGCTCAGGTTATGGTTCCAGTGTCTGGACACATCTGGTGGAGCCTTGCAGTATTCACCAGCTACATGTACTCAAATTGTCATCGTATGTGCCATGCTACACAATATGATTCTGTGGAAACAGTTGCAGCAGGAACAGCATGGGGCAGGGCCACACAGCCCCCCACCAATGCCAAGGCCTGTACAGGCACAGTGTGACTCGATGGAGGAACTACCTGAGCTGGACCCAGTAGGCAAAAGGAGGCATGCACAGTATGACCTGCCCTTGGCAAAGAGGCAACACATGGCATAAGCACCGACACAGTAGGTACCCAGGGAATTTCAGCCTCTCTGACTAACACAGACAGTAAAAGGGATGCCAAACATGACACTACCTGTGCTCAGCCATGTATAGCAAGTGCACTGTGTGCATCCAACATAGGCAGCCCTTTAGCACCATCCTCAGGTCAGGCACACCCTCAAGGTAGGTCAATCAACCTACCAATTGCCAGTTGTATTAGAATGTGTTTTTACCTGTAGCTATGGTATGGATGTGAGCATGCAAGGGAATTTGGTGGCCAAATGTTAGAGCAGCGGACAGTACATGTCCATAGTGGCACCATGACATCTGTAGCACATACCGGGGTCACAATAGTAGCCAGTAGTACAGAGGGTGTCCTAACCCACTGCAGGTTATGGGCTGAACATCATGTGTGTCCATACAGCCCACACAAGTCTCAAACAGCTGGACAGATGTAGACCAATACAGACAAATGCTATACAATGGCCTCTGGATATGCCCAATGGATGACCCCCACCTCCCCACAGACACACTCACAGACTACAGCAGGCCAGGCAGTTGGATGTAGGTTGTGAAGGCTAGGACGTCTGAAACCACTATGCTGGTAATTAAAGCTAGGATCTGAATTACACTGGTATGCAAACACACACACAAACACAAGATGGTCAGGTCTGCAAACACCAGTGGTCTGGACATATCTGTCAGTACATTGCTAGCCAGCACATTAGGTAGGTCCACATACTGAAATGGAGTACCTGGTATACCAGTACAGTAGTAGCAAAAAAGTGTACAACTGTCAGCTGTGCCCCCCTTCCAATGTACACATGTAAAAGTCATGTGCGCCACCCCCGGTGCTGTGAAGGAATGTGGATACAGTTGGATGTCCCTCCACACTGTGCATAAATGTAGCGACAGTCAATGTCACATGACCGATGGATACCCTGCAGACACAGCATGCCACCTGTCAGCGTACAACGCAGGGGTCGGCACCACAGTACTGACTACCTGGACATGTAACACTTGCGATCCAGTTGACCATACTGGGCATGCTCAAACACATGAAGGTATGAAGGTAATGTCAGTCGACAACATGCGTAATGGTCATACTGGGCATGCTCACACACAAACACAAGACGGTCAGGTCTGCAAACACCAGTGGTCTGGACATATCTGTCAGTACATTGCTATACTGTTGGATGACTGTGCTGTATGGTATGTGTGTGGTACTGTCTATTGTCTGTATATATGCCATGGTGTATTGGTAATTCAGATCAGCTGTATGCGCATGGTGTTGCTACCAACACTTGTAAAGGACGGTTCTTTGTTTGCGGCCAGAACAAGGGCTTTGGAAACGGAGTAGGTAAGGCACATTGCAGCAGTTGGGAGCGGTTGTGTGTGGGTTTGCATGGTGTTAAGCACTGCTGACCTCTGGTTACAGCTCCTTATACTTGTTTAGACTCCACATTTCTTTAACAGTGCAATGGTCGCATACTGGTAGACAAACATGCTTACACCCGCTCGCTCTCTCAGTTGCACGTGCACCGACATTGGTGCTTGCATTTGTCACTCATGCTGGGTGGGCGTGATCCCTTGTGATGCCTATTACATTGGACTACATGATTACAGTATCGGGTATGGCTGACCATTATGCGACAGCAGGCGTTCGACTGTATGGAATCGGTGGCCTGTCCAGTGACATAATCATATTATATGTGTGTTCCTCATACAATCTGCTCCCATCTGGCTGATACATGAACTGATACTCTGCAATGCAGACAAGTAAATGTGTTTTGGGAAACGCATCTTTCTGCCGGGTCATGCTACCACATACCTATTGTAGGTTTTCCACCTTTTAAATTGTCTGAAGTGAGACTTTAGGATTAACACCTTTCCCACTTTGCATGGGACAGTCCCTCATTAGGCATATGTGTCATGCGAGAATAATCTAGGCATAGCAAATGTGTATATATATATATATATATATATATATATATATATATATATATATATATATATATATATATATATCTTTGTGTGTATATATGTTGTCATTAGTCATTATGTGTATTCCGCCACCTGTCCACCTAATATCATTAGTTCTGGAAGGGTTTAGTTAGGATTGTGTTACATTCTGATTCATAATCACGGACGTCCATGATAATCGGGTAAAGGGCACTGATATATTCCCTATGTGTTCCCCCAATGCTTTCTGGACTATCCAGTAGATATGCTCTTCAGGTTTGGGAGGTATGAGCGTCTGCAGTGCCTACATAGGAATATTAATTACTTCCACTGGGCGGGCCTAATACATCTCTGCCAACAAACGCCTGCACACTTAGGCCCATTATTGCATACCCATGATTCACCTACCTGACACCCCTCTACAGCACTCATGACACATACTTACTGTGAGTGCAGCTGGGGTATGAACACACCCCTACACACTGCCCACTCTCCCTGTCTCGGGATACGTCATACATTTTGTCAACCCATGTGTTATTACACTTGCACAGCCTACTGTTCCGTGTACAGCTACATCCTGCTCACATCGATTACCATGGGTTCGCCTGTATGGCGAATTTTTGGTGTCCAGAAAGGGACCCCATTATCCATGTTTAAAGTGTAGACCTTGCAGATCTCTCCCACTGGTACTTTCCTGCCGGTGGTCTCAGTGTATTTACCTTTATTGCATGTCTGTATGTCTGACCAGCCTAGCTGGGCGGTGTGGGAGGTAAACGTTTGTTTATTGGACCTACCAGTAACATATGCCTGGTCTGAACATGTGTTACCCATAATTGATTTAACGTAACCTAGTTATGTACATGTGTATATCATCAATGACATATATGTATATATATATATTTTTTTTTTGTGTGTGTATGTGTGTATATATATATATATATATATATATATATATACATATATATATATATATATATATATATATATATATATATATATATATATATATATATATATATATATATATATATATATCTATATTTATACATCTGTGTGTCCGTTGACCAATATATTTCCCGGACATATGCACTTACACATGCATAATGGGTTACTATCTCTGC
>NC_056747.1:1347424239-1347431739 GCF_019279795.1 Protopterus annectens
TTTAGGCCAACATATACCCACGGTCAGTACAGGGTTTAGAACATTCATTATTTTCCTACTCCTGTAGCACTTTAGTTGCTTATTCTGTTTCTTGTACGATTTACGTATTTTACATCCAGAAATAGCTGTTTTAGGCAACTGCTACATGAAATATGGTACATAGTTATTTCGTACAATCACAGGACATTTGCCATTGTATCATTCTTGGTCAGGACACACCTACCCAAACAGGGACTGTCCCTCACAAAGTGGGACAGGAGGTACCCTGCTTACATCAGCGCCTTAATCACCTTATATCCAAGTGCCACTATGTGAATGTGTACAGTATATTTTCTCGATAATTCATGTGGGGAGACATGCATCACGGGCAGGTGTTTGATCCCGGGTAGTAGGTTCTGCATGACCGGCAGGAGGCTGAGCAGTCTCGTGAACCACTACTGCACATACAACTTGTGTCCAGATGTCTACAGGACTGGACATCATGTTGTGATACCAAGTCTGATGTTTACACAGGATACTTATCCCATGAGGGATATCCAAAAATTGAACAAGCAAACGACCTTCGATTATTTTGGACTTACAAAAAGGTGATAGGGTTTTACATGCAAGGGATACATAGTTTGCAATCCTGACACTGCCTACTAGATATGAGTAGTGGTCATTATGTGCAGATATGGCTGCGCCAAGTTAGTAGCCCGAGTATGGCTGGATCTGGTGGATGTTCAGGAATGGGGGCGGGTTGTGTGCTGTAGAGGGGATGATGGGTATTCAATTATGCATCCAGGTGTGTTGCAGTTGGATGGCAGAGTACCATCCAGACCATTATGTGGGAATGTGCCGGTGGCGTTTCTGTACATGTGTATCGCACATTTTAAAATTCATATGTTTGTGTGATTGTGTTCTACAGGATGGCCTTGTCAGGTTGTATTGTGGATGTGTATGTTTGTTCTTTGTGTTTCTTTCTGATTCACCCACTGCTCCCTCATACACCTCCAGTTCACCTATTGTGCATCCAACACAGTCTCGCCTTTGCTGAGTATTACATTACCCATCTCCCCCACACCCATATTCCACACACTCCATCCATCCCTTCTTTGGTTGATGGCCCATGGCAGGGTCAAGGGAACACATTGCATACACTACATATGTCAGGTACCTGTATGGTTGTGTGGACTACCCTGGCATTTTTCACCTTCCACATGCTGTACATCACACACATAGGTACACGCAAATACTTATCTTTCATGACATGGTAGGTACACCTGGGTGATACCCGTTCATCTTTGACACATCCTGACAAGAACGGCTTGGACCGCAAATGGGCAGATTTTGGCCGAATGCTCTGACCATTGGTAGGGTTGCCACCTTTTCATATGGCCAGGATGAGATATATTCTGGACACAAATCAGATTCTACAGGACAACACATACCCACGGTCAGTACAATGGATAGTACTTTTGTTTTATACCTAGATGCTAGCTTATTGTTGTAGCAGTTTATATGCTCCTTCTGTTTCATTTACTTGCTTATTCTATTTCTTGTAACATGTGGTATGTTACATACGGAAATAACTATTGTATGTGACTATTGCATGCGATGTGGGACATAATTATGTCATATGGTCGCAGGATATTTTACATTTATAATGGTTTTGGTATGGACACAACTGCCCAGATGTGTACTGTCCCTCATAACGTGGGACAGATGGTAACCCTGACCATTGGGCTAGACTTAGCTATTGGGGGTATGCTAACACGATGCGTTTCACTTCCACTTGGTATAACTATCAACACTGCATTAGAATATGGGTACACGGTTTTAAATGTCATTTGTTCGAGGGATGGAGACTCGATATTCACTAACGTGCATTTGTGTTTGCTTCTTAATTTTGTGTTCACAAGAACTGTCTTGCATGCTTTGCATATGTTTCAGTATCCACGGACACTGACGGGTGTGATTACTATTGCAGGCAGACTGTAATATTCAGCATTTTAGGTTGCACGTCAACAGCCGAAATTTCCATGCCTCCGTGCGGCGCTCCGACACGCCCCATGCACTCGTGCTCGTTTCCTATGCAGGTGGATGTGGCGGCAGCGAGCCTTCATTAATATGCATATGGTGCTACTGCGCCATCTGCATGCCGCACGTTCGGCGCAAGCCTAACTCCGGCCTTGCGCCGAGTTTCATGAATCCCGGGGTTTATTATTAATGCTCCTAGGATTAACAACCATCAGAGATCCATCAAATGTTGCTATCTGTGAACTGTTACATGTTTGACCTGGCAAAAAACCTGGCTAGTGTTTTGTCAAATATTGCAAAAGATCTGCTGCAAAAATTCTCTTCCCTGATCTAGACAAATGCACACCATCCTGTCTGAACACGTGTGCCCAAAAGAAGGTTTGGACGCTCTACACATTTCCATTTTTTAAAACAGGACATTTTTCCATGTAGGTGTTTATCCAAAAAATCTTTTCATTTACAGTGACCTGACTGTCCTTTCTATAGGTGATTTGTGAAAAATATGTCCTAACACCAGTACAAGCTATACTATCTAGGAGGGCTGCAAGTTCCCGACTAACAGTCAGAGAATCTTTCTTGGTGACATCATTTGTACCAACATAAATAAAAACAGATCCATACAGATAAATTATATATATATACATATATATATATATATATATATATATATATATACATATATATATATATATATATATATATATATATATATATATATATATATATATATATATATATATATATATATATATATATATAGCTATATGAATCCCCTACACAACGCCATTCGGAATGCCGACAATGCGGAAACGGCATCTCACTACATTGCGGAATGGAAAGATTTCCATTCCTGCACTGTAGGGCGATATATGAGTTGGTATATTAAAGTTACAGGGAGTATGGGGGCAGAGCCTAGCAGTTTAAAGGAAATGTTATTTTTCCTTTTCTGTGGACGTCTTACAATATCGGCATTCCGAATGTTGATGGCATTTTGGGATGTCGGTGTTATGTAGGGGATCCAGCTCTATATATATATATATATATATATATATATATATATATATATATATACATATATATATATATATATATATATATATATATATATAAGTCTATGACATTTCGCCGAAAATCCATTTCACCAAAAATTTCTGACATAGGGTCCAAATCACCGAAAATCTATTTTACCGAAAATAGTACTGACAGTGTATCTGCCCTTTTCTCCCACTGTAGTGCAATCTTGGAGTGAGAATATTAAAGTATAGCACAGCCCCCCACCTACTCAGGTTATAAACTACTTACTTACCCTTTTAATTGGGACTGCTCAATATCAAACAATACTAGACAATATTAAACTGTACTGGGTGGGGGGCTATGCCCCCTACACCCCCCTACTTTAATATTCTCACTTCGAGATTGGACTACAGTGGGGAAAAATGGCAGATACACTGTCAGTACTATTTTTGGCTAAATGGAGTTTCTGCGAAATGACACTAATCCATATATATATATATATATATATATATATATATAGATATATATATATATATATATATATATATATATATATATATATATATATATATATAGTTCTAAATTCAACTTTCAAAATAAGTTTTTCTTATCTTCCATCTCCCCTTCCACCATTATTACCTTCTATATCTGCACACCAACAGATTCCCAGAAGTCCCCATATTCCTTTATAAGAGGTGTCTCTAACAATCTCTCTTTACACTCATAATCTGATGCATCCATAATGATGCTGCCAAATATGCTACTGGAGTTAATAATTCAAATACATATTTTTCTTTCATTATATACAATACCCCCCTTGTGAAACTGAACCTAGGTTAACATAAACTCCCAAATCAATTTCTAGTAATTCATTTGCTCTGTCTGTTGGAAATATGATAACTTCTTCCATACATACACTTTTTCATAAGCAATCAACAGAAACATTTTCCATAAACTTGCTTCTCAAATATATTCGTCACATCCTTATCAAGTGTTTATCTTCTAATCTACCCCCTTTGACTATACATTCTGTTTACATATTGTACGACACCTTCCATTATGTTACCATATTTTTTCACAATAACACTCTTACTCACCTCAGCCTCCTAGAGTAGATCTTTCTTTTTCCTTCCCATTTTGTCAAAATTACAACTAGGTACTGATGCTATCTCGATAAGATGGATAGCCACATGGCTTGCAAATAGGGCATGCCAAGTATTGTACAGCAATTACCCAGGTAAAATTCAGGGTTACAAGTAGAGCATCCCTCAGGGCTATTTCCTGGCCCGTACTTGTTTCTGTTGTGTCTATCTCTTAAATCTGAAGTGTTCTAAAGTGTTTATGTATATGACCTGAAAATGGGTAAACTGATTACATCTCTTATAGATAGATTATGTCAGAAAAAGAATTTGACTAAATTGACTGATAAATACATGAAAAACCAAGTACATGATTTGGGAGATATTGATTCTAGGGTAAATATTTAATAAAACACACAGTGATTGAAACTGTAGATTCATTTAAGGACCTGAGTATATAGGTAGATCCAGTTTCGAGTTTTTTTTGAATCATATCAAGCAATTAGTTAATGATAGTTACAAAACTATAGAATTTATAAATATTTTAAGAAATATTATAAGAAAACAGTCACTAGTAAATTGGAAAATGGTACAGAGGAAATATATCAAAGAGACCAACAGACGTGAAAATTTTAAATATCTGAACTTGTACTGTTTTTCATGCAGTTATTTAAGAGGAAGCCATACTCCATAAGCCATATGGCGCATGATTAGTCAACTATTTCTGGGAATGTTTTGGATTATCAAAGAGTAGTAGAGAATCATCAGATACCGCTGTGGTGCTGCTGTGGTAGCGTTGTCGCCTCACAGTAAGACGCTGTTCGATTCTCAGCTAGAGCGTCTTCTTCGTGGAGACATGCGTGAATGGGTGTACCTTAGTTGAAGGCTGTTCATCAGGCCTGGCAAGCCGGTATGTAAAAAATCAACTGCCAATCATTAGCGGACCAGAGTTCCGCTGTGGCGACCCCTAACCGGGAAAAGCCGAAAGACACAAAGTAGAGAATCATCAGATGACCTACGTAAAAGATTGTAGAGGAATGAGAGATGTATGGATCGTTTCTCTGTGAGAGCATGTGAAGGATGGACTAGACTACACAATTATATTAACGCAAAAGCATTAGTTTAGATATTTTTTAAAGCAACTTGGACACTTATTATGGGAATGAGTGTTTTTGGTATATTGTTAAGCTAGAAGGGCATTATTTCCTGTGCTTGAAATATTTGTATGTATGTATGTTCTCATAGATATATGTTTGTTTCTTGAAAGTACATCTTTTATGTGCATTTTATTTAATGAGCATAACTCATTTTTCTTTTTTATACACTGGATATTTCTTTCACTTACAAATAATTCCCATCATACTCGCTCTTATGCACACACACACACACACACACACACACACACACACACACACACACACACACACACACACACACACCCACACATACATCCTTACCAGCATTATGTCCTGTCATTCACAACTTCTTGATCATTTTCCATACATTTCTTTATGCTGTTTCCATGATTCTGTCCATGTTTCATAAAAAAATCATACTTCTATGCTCTGGAAATAAGTTTTGTCTTTCTTTCAACACTTTTAACTCTCCACATATTCCTTTATGCCTCAATATCATTTCCCTCTCTAATAATTTGCTTTTCTTCAATTAAAACTGTTCATATTGCATTGTGATCTGTTAATATAACATTCTTGCCCCCATTTTGTTATTCCCACCAGTAACAGACAGAAATCTATTTCAGTTTTTGTATCCCTCTTGTATATGGATACTCCCTTTCTATTTATTTATTTATTTTTATCACCTCAATAAATTTTTCTTAACAATGAAAACTCGCAAAAATTAGACAACTTTTCATTTTCCTCAAATGAATTAAGGAATGAATTTCTGGCACTCTAAAACCCATGCATGAAACTAATTTATTTCAAATTACATAGCTGTTTGTTGTGTCATCCTTTGTACTCGCAGTTACTATTGTATTTCCTCAGCTACAGTACATTCTTTTCATATTTAGCAACAATGGCAGCATAGACACAAGTATAGTGTTCTTCTTTCATCAGCCTTAATGAGTGTTGAAATTCATTCCTGTGGCCCCTTTGATGCACCTTCCTGCTGTTTACTCTCTCCCTACTTAAATACACCTTTTGTACATCCGATACTCATATAGAAAATAACTTCATTTTCTAGCAGACTATCATACTGTCTGTTTTCATCCAAGAAGAGGTATTTCTCTAACACTTGTGATATTGCAGTAGTACCATCTGGTACTTTCACCTGGGCCAACATCATTAGTACTATGTTATCCAGACCTCTATTTTCCAAATTTTTACCAACTACAGTCAGTAATTCTGCTAATTCAATAAACTCACAGATTAGTGTCTATTAAGAATTACTTTCCATCACTTTGCAATCTGCCATGTTGGTACAAATCCACAATCCTTCCTGCACTCAGAAAAGAATACAGGGATGTCACAGTGTTGTGCCTAATTTCTTCCAGACGATATGAATATCACCTTGGATCTCCCCTGAAAATAGGACATTGGCCTAGAGGGAGCAATCCAGTCAAAAAGTTATTAAAATAAAAATAAATAAATAATAAAAAGCTGCTTGAGACAAACTTTTAAAACTGTCCACTACTTAATAGTGGAGCACATATCCACATAACTGTCCACTACTTAATAGTGGAGCACATGTCCAAATAACTGTCCCCTACTTAATAGTGGAGCACATGTCCACATAACTGTCCACTACTTAATAGTGGAGCACATGTCCAAATAACTGTCCACTACTTAATAGTGGAGCACATGTCCAAATAACTGTCCACTACTTAATAGTGGAGCACATGTCCACATAACTGTCCGCTACTTAATAGTGGAGCACATGTCCACATAACTGTCCACTACTTAATAGTGGAGCACATGTCCACATAACTGTCCACTACTTAATAGTGGAGCACATGTTCAAATAACTGTCCACTACTTAATAGTGGAGCACATGTCCGAATAACTTTCCACTACTTAATAGTGGAGCACTTGTCCAAATAACTGTCCACTACTTAATAGTGGAGCAGATGTCCAAATAGCTGTCCACTACTTAACAGTGGAACACATGTCCAAATTACTGTCCACTACTTAATAGTGGAGCACATGTCCAAATAACTGTCCACTACTTAATAGTGGAGCACATGTCCAAATAACTGTCCACTACTTAATAGTGGAGCACATGTCCAAATAACTGACCACTACTTAATAGTGGAGCACATGTCCAAATAACTGTCCCCTACTTAATAGTGGAGCACATGTCTAAATAACTGTCCACTACTTAATAGTGGAGCTCATGTCCAAATAACTGTCCACTACTTAATAGTGGAGCA